>NC_141940.1:70101187-70402620 GCF_057802395.1 Ceratotherium simum simum
TATAAAGATTTTGACCACAAAGATGGAAATATGGAAATGTTTCTTAAATTTTATGTAATTTTTCTGTGTGTGTGAGGAAGATCAGCCCTGAGCTAACATCTGCCAATCCTCCTCTTTGTTGCTGAGGAAGACTGGCCCTGGGATAACATACGTGCCCATCTTCCTCCACTTTATATGGGACGCCGCCACAGCATGGCCTGACAAGTGGTGCATCAGTGCGCGCCCGGGATCCGGGCCTGGGCCACCAGCAGTGGAGCACGCGCACTTAACCGCTACGCCATGGGGCCAGCCCAGAATTTTATGTAATGTTTTGATAGCTTAATAGACAAATAAATGTATAGTACTTGTCCCCTCACCCCTACTGAATAACTTTTTGGCAAGATGAGGGTGGCTATAGTTGGAAGTAAGAAATTAAGAGAAATAAGTAGCTTTTTAAAAGCAATTGAAATACTTTTTTTCTCCAAAATAGTTTGAGTTTGAAAGATAATTGACCTCAGATTAAGAATAAAAATTGTTTGTAATGTTTTCAGATTTTTCTCAAATATTTACGTGATTCTGCATTATTGAAATATAGTTATATTTGAAATGACATATTACTTACTGCTTTGTTTTCTTTCTTTCAACAGTTAAAAGATGTTGATACTCGGAAAATCATAAAAGCAATGCTTTCTTATGTGTGGCCCAAAGACAGGCCAGATCTACGAGCTAGGGTTGCCATTTCCCTGGGATTTTTGGGTGGCGCAAAGGTAAGAATAGGAGAAACTATGCATTGTTTGTTACTATAACTTAGAAACACTATGACATTTTCTAGTAATGAAACTTGGGCTGATATAAGCCACTTTTGGGGGAGTGTTGTCAGCTTTTAGGACCCTCATTTACATAACTCTTTTATGCAGTCAGCAGAAATTATAGAGTAATGCCCGGTTTATCTGTGGATCAGACTTGTAACAGCCTCCACTTAATGGAGTTCACTCCTGAAACCAGTGTAAGGTACAGGATCATTGGTTGTTTATTTATTATTTATTTATTTATTTATTTATTTTTCCCCCCAAAGCCCCAGTAGATAGTTGTATGTCATAGCTGCACATCCTTCTAGTTGCTGTATGTGGGACGCGGCCTCAGCATGGCCGGAGAAGCGGTGCGTCGGTGCGCGCCCGGGATCCGAACCCAGGCCGCCAGCAGCGGAGCGCGTGCACTTAACCGCTAAGCCACGGGGCCGGCCCAGGATCATTGGTTGTAATAAAGCATGAGGAACTTTACAAAAGAAGCTCCTCAGAACCCTGTTGGCTCTTATTTAATACGTTTCTGGTAAGCTTGGTTCTTAGTTCCAAGTAAATTGAAAAGAGGATGGAGACATTTTAGGTACATTGATAGCCCTAAGTGGTAAACAACAGTGTGACATGAAGGGAAAAAAGCACAAAAACATTACCAACAAAAAAACAGCCACAGAAGCTGGGCATTTTGGCCCCATTCGTATAGGGGTCCTCTACATCTTAACAGCCTCCTCAGTTTGTCACTGTACTGTAACACATTTTAATAAAGCAAAGTTATAGTAATGACTCTTGGCTTTCAAGGAAAAAAACCTTGTTTTCAATTTATTCAAATATTAAAATCAGTGAAGTATATATCTTTAGGTACAATATATAGTCATGGTACATATATAGTCTCTGGAGTCAGACATCCTGGGCTCTGCCACTTACTAACCTTGTAACCTTGGGCAAATTGCTTAGTCTCTGTGCCTCAGTTTCCCAATTTATAAAATAGGGTAATTATAAGGATTAAATGTTATATAAAAGGTTTAAAACAGTGCCTGGCACATAGTAAAACATAATATATGTGTTAAAATAAAAATAAATAAATTTAGATTTCCATCAGAAATATGGTTAAAAAAAAAGTCTGCTCAAAAGTATAAATGAGGTTTGGCTGTAATTTGGTTACCACTCTTACATATAAGGGTTAACACTGTATGTTGTTTTAGATCCCTTATCACTTATTTCTTCTCAATATCATGTATGTTCCCTTTCATTTACTCATTCTTTTCCCTACCCTGAAAATATTTATTGAGAACTTGTCATATAAAGTACTGTTTTTGGCCCTGCAGGGTATTTAGATATAAATAAAGCACATTTCTTCTCTCAAATCATGCAGGATAAGACAAGTTTTATTTTATTGCCATAATACAAAGTAGGTCATAAATTATTTAAAAGAAGTACCGGTCAAGTGTCCAGGGGTTTCAAAGGAAAAAACCGTTAAGATGGGGAGTCAGGAAAGGTTTGCAGAGGAGGTGCTGTCTGAGATAGGCCTGAATTGAAAGTAGGATTGTCACAGGTATAGGAATAACAATGAAAAAGATGAGAGAGAACATAGAGTATGTGTGGAGAAGCGAGTAGTCTATCTTTGCTTCAGTGAGGGGATAATGTTTCAGAGGAATTAGAGGTAGTCTTGGAAAGATAGATAGAGCTCCTAATGTGAAATACCTTAACTGTAAAACAAAAATTTATTTAATTATGTTGGAAGTAGGAAACTCTATTTTGAGTAAAAGAGTAATAAGATTAGAGCTGTACTTTAGAAAATTAATCTGACCCTTGTGTAGGATGGATTAGGGTGGTGAGAGACCTAAAGTAGGGATACCTTTTATTTTCATTTCATGCATTCATTCAGCAAATATTTATTAACCAGTTATGAGGCTAATATAATAGTCTAGATGAGAAGTAATAGCCGTTTGTACTGGAGTAGTGGTAGAAATGGTAATATGGAGGGAAAAGATGTCAGAGATAGGGTGAGTTAAGGGAGGTAGAGTCATTAAGACTTAGCAACAGATCACATATTAGAAGTAAAAGAGGAATAGGATTCAAAGATGATGCCGAGAATGATAATGCCTTTAACAGAAGTAGGTAGTAAGTCAGGAGGTCTTGTTTAGGAAGATGGAAATTTTGGTTTTGGGTATGTTAAGTTTGAGGTGCTAGTGGAACATCAAGACAGCTGGTAATACAAAATGCAAGACAGGCTCAGGAAGGAGCCCGGGGCTAGAGAGATGAAGAGGTGATAGTTGAAACAATGCAATTAGTGAGTTCACCAAGGAAAAGAACAGAAATAGAAGACTACAGACAGAACCTGTGATAAATCTGTTCCTATAGATAAACCTGTGATAAATGTAGGGAAGTAAAGTAAACAGTAGTGGAAACAGGGAAGAAGTGATTGGAGAGTAAAACCAAAACAATTCAGTCAGACTCCCTCCATTTTCTTTTCTCCTTTCTCATCTATGGGCTCTGTTGAGTACTCTCCCAATGAACCAGACCCCTTCCCTGGGAGAGGACTTAAATCAAGATACCAAGCAACAGACCAAGAATTTATACTTTCTTCTACGTTTTTAAGCTAAACAGAACAGTATTACAAATCTAATTGTGGTAGCTAATGTTGAAATATTTTAAATGCTTATATTCATTTTTAGCACAGTCCTGGTTGCTGAATTATCTTTTACCTACAAATTACTTAAGGATAAAGATTATTCCGAGCTCTTGTGCAAGGCAGAATTAGCAAATTGGCCTTTATTCCTTTATTAGCTGAATGTAAGTACCTTGCTGACAAGTTAAAGGCAGATTATTTTCTGGACTTTCTTTTGAATTGAAGAGAACAGGTTAGAACATGACTAATTAAGCTGGTCAAAGGGAGGAGTCTTAAATAATGACATTTGTATTAGACTTTAGTTTTTAGAGAGAATTCCAATCCTTGAAAATACAGATTTCTGTTGCTTAGTGACAGCTCAATATCAGGGTATGAAATCTAAATCAAGCTAACTTCCTTAAGGACTGAAATATTTTTAGAAGGCTAATATTTGATTCTTCTTTCAACAAATACTGAGCACCCATAGAATGGAAGTGCTGTACCAACCTCATATAAATTAATTACAAGTAAACAGAAATGAGTATAGAAAAATCAATCTTCAAAAAGTACATTTGATTCCTTTTGGATCAAGAAAAGGAAGAAATTGCCAGATGTTATAATGAGTGCCTGCTCATACTTTCAGAGCATATAGAAAAACAGTTTTCTTTTTACTAGACTTTAGGAATAACTTTAGGAATGTAGAGCATAGTAGTAGCATTTAACCATTCCTAATACCATTTTCCAGCTTCTATACTGTCAGTTTGAAAATGATCACTCTCCCGAATTTTTAAAACCTGGCCATTGTTTACTTTTGAGTAGTATTCCAGGTATGATTTATAATTGGTGTGCAAAGATGGATTGTTATCCCTTTTATTCCTTGGCTTCCTATTTTTTCCTCAACCTGATTACATGCTTTGGCATATAAGCACTTTGGACCAATCTATGGCCCTTTATACTCTAATCTTCCCCACCTCCTCCACATACTTCTGGGACCTTTAGGGCAGGGTTCAGGAACCTTCTCAGCTCTAAATGAATGCCACCCAGTCATCTGAGCAGTGTGAGGTGGTTTCATAATGAGGCCTGAGGGATCCATGAGGGAGAAGGAAGAGAGAAAGAGAGAAATGTCAAGTGAGAAGAAGAAAAAGGAAGGACGATTTCATGCTTAACTTATGGGACCTCAGCATACCATCTGCTTGCTTATTTGCCTTTTAATGCTCTTTTGATTCTGAGGGTCTTAAGGCTATCGTTACAAAGACTTTTAAGATAAACTGTATTATGTAGAGATGACTTGTGGCCCAGAGGAGGCCAAGAGAATGGGTTGGTATTTCTTCTCTCCAAGTTGCAGCAATTCTGTTTTAATATGTTGGAGTTCTATATGAGATATATTTTAGGGATTCTGCTGCCGAGAGAGACCGAGAGAACCCTATTGGCCTTCATTCCTTAAATCTCTACAAATCATATTCAGTGCCTTTTCTTCCCATCCACACATATATCATAGGAGTATCACATCATTATTGATCTTCATTAATCTGGGGATTTTGAGATCTTCTAAGGATTTTTTTTAATTCAGCGTTTCTATTAGCATATTACATACAACCATGCTAAGACTTAAGGAAAATATAAAACATATATTTACAGAAATCATCTGATTTCATAAAATAAATGTTTATTTTAATATTATAAAAAAGTTTATTCATATTCTGTAACCACCACCCTCTTGGGAACCACTTAATCGACAGAGAAATTGGGGACACAGAAAATTACAGTATCAAGTACAAAAAGATATTCTCAATTGATAAGCTATTAGAAATGAAAATTAAGCTATATTGAAAATTATAAAATAATTTCAAAGGAGAATATGATTTATAAAGATATAGTCAATACCCCTTTTCTTCAAGAATGCATCTATTATGTAAAGTAAAGGATAATATATGTGTCTTAGTCCATTTGGGCTGCTATAACAAAATACCATAAACTGGTGGTTCATAGATGGCCATCTTTTGTTGTAACCTCACATGATGTAAGGGGTAGGAAGGGTCTCTGGGGACTCTTTTATAAGGGCACAAAGCCCTCATGGCCTAATCACCTCCTAGAGACCCCACCTTCAAATAACATTACCCTGGAGGTTAGAATTCAACATATGAATTTGGGGGTGGTGGGACACAAACATTCAGATCACAGCAATGTGTATTGAGCAGACATTTGTTGAATGACTGTTAGGTACAAGATACTGTGTTAGGCAGCTGAGATACAAAAATGAATAAAACTTGGGCCTTGCCCTCTTGGAGTTGCAGTGTGTTGAAGGAGAAAGATATACAAATAATGATAAAATATATATTAACATAATATCAACACCCAAAGAGAGTCACAAATGAAGCTATGTGGTAATTCCAAAATTAGGCATTTAGGGAAGGGTTCATGGAAGAGCTAGAGTTTTCCAGTAAGTATTATTTTGACGTTCGTAACTTCAAAAGATTCATGCACTTTTTGCTTAACTTTGATCCTTTAAAATTTTTTTGAAAAACACTTTTTTAAATGCAACAATGCTACCTGAAGCCTTTAATTAAGTTGAGAAGTATGATTTATATCCTGGAGTATTTTTTTAATTAAAAGACTATATTTTAGAGAAGTTTTAGGCTTAGAGAAAAATGGAGCAGAAAGTACTGAGTGTTCCTATATATCCTTCCCCTCCCCCCAAAAAAACCACTCAATTTCTTCTATTACTAACATCTTGCATTAGTGTAGTACATTAGTTACAACTGATGAACCAATTATAAAAAAATATATTATTCTTATTAACTAAGTTCGTAGTTTACATTAGGATTCACACTTTGTGTTCTACAGTTATAGGAGTTTGGGGAAATGCATAATGTCGTGTATCCATCATTAAAGTATCATACAGAATCGTATCACTGCCCTAAAAAATCCCATGTGTTCCACCGATTCATCTCTCCCATCATTCTCCCAAATTCCTGACAACCCCTGATCATTTTACTGTCTCTGTAGTTTCGCCTTTTCCAGAATGTCATATAGTTGGAATCATATAGTTTGTAGCTCTTTTAGACTGGCTTCTTTCACTTAGCAATATGCATTTCAGAGTCATTTATATCTTTTTATGACTTGATAGTTCATTTCTTTTATTGCTGAAAAATAATCCATTGTATGGATGTACCATAATGTGTTTATTCATTCACTGTTGAAAGACATCTTGGTTGCTTCCAGATTTGGGCAATTATAAATAAAACTGCAATAAACATTTGTGTGCAGGATTTTTTGTGATGTTAGTTTTCAACTCATTTGGGTAATTACCAGTGAGTACAATTGCTAGATTATATGGTAAGACTATGTTTAGTTTTGTGAGAAACTGCCAAACTGTCTTCCAAAGTGGCTCTACCATTCTGCATTCCCACCAGCAATGAATGAGAGTTTGAGTTCTCTGTATATTTTAGATACCAGGCTTTATCAGATAGATGTTTTGCAAGTATTTTCACTCGCTCTGTGGCTTGTATTTTCCTTCTCTTAACAGTGTCTTTCACAGAACGAAAGTTTTAAATTTTAATGAAGTCCAGCTTATCAGTGTTTCATGAATTGTGCCTTTAGTGTTGTATCTAAAGTCATTGCCAAACCAAGGTCACCTAGATTTTCTTTTATGTTATCTTCTAGAAGTTTTAGAGCTTTGTGCTTTACATTTAAGTCTATGATCTATTTGGAGTTAATTTTTGTGGAAAGTGTGAGGTCAGTGTCTAGATTTTTTTTTTTTTTTTTTTGCACGTTTAGTTGTTTCAGCACCATTTTTTGAAAAGACTATCCTTTCAACACTGGGTTGCCTTTGCTCCTTTGTCAAAGATCAGTTGACTATATTTGTGTATGTTTGTCTATTTCTGGTCTCTCTATTCTGTTCCATTAATCTATTTGCCTATTATTTTGCTGGTACCACACTGTCTTGAATACTGTAGCTTTTATGCTAAGTCTTGAAGTCAAGTAGTGTCAGCCCTCCGACATTGTTTTCCTTCTTCTATATTGAGTTGGATATTCTGGGTCTTTTGCTTTTCTATATGAAATTTAGAATCATTTTGTCCATATCTACCAAATTATTTGCTTGGATTTTCATTGGGACTGTATTGAATATATAGATCAAGTTTGGGAAGAACTGACATCTTGACAATATTGAGTCATCCTATTCATGAACATGGAGTATCTCTCCATTCATTTAGTTCTTTGATTTCTTTCATCAGAGTTTTGTGGTTTTCCTCATATAGATCTTGTACATGTTTTGTTAGATTTATACCTAATTATTTCATGTTTTGCTACTAATTTCAGTGGTGTTATATTTTTAATTTCAAATTGTGTATTGTTTATTGGAGGTATATAAGAAAGTGATTGACTTTGTTTTTGTTTTTTTGTTTTTTTGTGAGGAAGATCAGCCCTGAGCTAACATCTGATGCCAATCCTCCTCTTTTTTTGCTGAGGAAGATTGGCCCTGAGCTAACATCTGTCCCCATCTTCCTCTACTCTATGCCACCACAGCATGGCTTAACAAGCAGTGCGTCGGTGTGCGCTGGGGATCCGAACCTGCAAACCCCAGGCCGCCAAAGCAGAGCACACGCACTTTAACCGCTTGCGCCACTGGGCCGGCCCCAGAAAGTGATTGACTTTTGTATATTAGCCTTATACAATACTCCCCCCTTATCTGTGAGGGATACATTCCAAGACCCCCAATGGATGCCTGAGAACATGGATAGTACTGAACCCTATATATTACTGTTTTTTCCTATACATACATATCTATAATAAAGTTTGATTTATAAATTATGCGCAGTAAGAGATTAACAACAACTAATAATAAAATAGAACAATTGTAACTATACTGTAATAAAAGTTATGTGAATGTGGTCTCTCTCTCTCTCTCAGAATATCTTATTGTACTGTTCTCACCCTTCTCGTGATGATGTGAGACGATACAATGCCTGCATGATAAGATGAAGTGAGGTGAATAACGTAGGCATTGTGACATGGCATCCCAGGCAGGACAGAGTGGGACAGCACAAGATTTCATCACACTACTCGGAATGACATGTGATTTAAAACTTATGAATTGTTTATTCCTGGAATTTTGCATTTAATATTTTCAGACCACAGTTGACTGTGAGTAACTGAAATTGCAGAAAACGAAACCGTGGATGAGGGGGTTCTACTATATCCTGCAACCTTGCTAGAGTTGCTTATTAGTTTCAGGAGTTTTTTTTGTTAATTCTTTTGGGTTTTCTGCATAGATAATCATATCATCTGCAAAGATGGTTTTATTTCTTCCTTCCTAATATGTATACCTTTTATTTCCTTTTCTTGTCTTATTGCATTAGGTAGGACTTCCAGTACCATGTTGAACAGGAGTGGTAAGAGAGGACATCCTTGCCTTGTTCCCAGTCTTAGGGGTAAAGCATCTAGTTTCTCATCATTAAGTATATTGTTAGCTATAGGCTTTTTGTAGATATTCTTAATCAAGTTGAGGAAGTTCCCCTCTATTCCCAGTCTGCTGAGAGTTTATATCATGAATAGGTGTTGGATTTTGTCAAGTGTTGTTTTTTTAACATCTATTCATATCACACGATATTTTTTCTTTAGCCTATTTGACGTGATGAATTATATTAATTGATTTTTGAATGTTGAGCTAGCCATGTGTACCTGGAATTAATTCCTCTTGATCATGTGTAATTATTTTTATAGATTATTGGAATTGATTTGCTAATATTTTGGTGAGAATTTTCTATCTATGTTCATGAGAGATAGTGGTTTATAGTTTTCCTTTCTTGTAATATCTTTGTCTGGTTTTGGTATTAGGGTAATGCTGGCCTCATAGAATGAGTTAGGAAATGTTCCCTTTATCTCTGTTTTCTGGAAGAGATGGTCTTTATGGATTGTCTAAGTACTTTGTCCAGTTTTCTTTTCTCCTTGTTTTGCCTTGCTAATGTAATCTCCCTTTAGTGCTCTTGTTCTTTATTTTCTTTCTCTCGTTCTGATCCTTTTGGGACTAGAGAGGTAATTAAACAAAGAAACAAAATTCTCTTTTACCTGTTCACATATATTGGGCCCTTGGCAGCACTAGTTACAGAGCCCTTAATTGTCAGAGGCTACTGTGAAAGAGATTAATTATTGAAGAATTTAGGTATTAAGAGGTCTGGTAGAATTGGGTTCCTCAGATGACATAGACAGTACTTTCATGACTAAGAAGGGAAAAGTCATTTTAAAATCTGGAATTTGAGGCCCTCAGCAAACTGACCATATTGACCAGTAGTTTTGGCATCATATAGGCATATGCATACCTTTGGCTGTCCTTTATGGTGATTTTACTTTTTCCTTTAACTCCATTCTTCAGTTAGTGTCCCAAATTGTACATTTTCATGTTAAAATTAAATGAATTCAATTTCCTAATGATATACCAGTCTCTGTGAAAATTCAAGAGTTTCACAGATTATTGATGTGATTTAAACTTCTGATCTAGGAAAGAAAAATGTTTTGTGAGACTAAGTCCCTTTATTTCTCTTGTACTTAAATTATTGGGTACATTGCAGTTACAGATGAAATATACCTTTTGTCACGTGGTTATAATCTAGTAAAAATAACCAGTTGCTCCATTTTTAGAAAGCAACAAGGGGATAAAACTTCATATTGAGTTAATTTTGACTGAAATATACTATCTTCTAGCCTTATTTTTAGACATCTCCAGCCTCTAGGGAGCCAGGTCTGGTGTGACCTGAGACATTGGCTTTATTTTTAAAAATTTGTTTTTAATACATGTAGTAAAATGCACTCTTTTTGGTACATAGTCCTATGATTTTTAACACAGGTATATATTCATGTAATTATTGCCACAGCCAGGATACAGAAAAGTGCCATCACCCCAAAAATCTCCTTTGTGTAACCCTCTCCAGACCTCTAACTGCTGGGTACCACTGATTTGTCCTCTATTATTATAGTTTGTTCATTCTGAGAATACCATATAAATGGAATCATATAGTACATAATCTTTGGAGCAGGCTTCTCTCACTCAACATAATGCCTTTGTCATTCATCCAAGTCATTGAATATATCAGAAGTTCATTCTTTTTTATTGCTGAGTAGTATTCCATGGTATGGATGTACTAGAGTCTGTTTATCCATTCAACCACTGATGGACATTTGGTTTCTTTCCACCCTTTGGCAATTACAACTAGAGTTTCTATAACACTCAGGTACAGGTTTTTGTGTGAACGTGAGTTTTCATTTCTCTAGGAATGGAATTGCTTGGTCATGGTAAGTGTATTTTTAACTCTATAAGAAACTACCAAACTATTTTCCAGAGTGGCTGTTTTTGTCTTTCCACCAGTAATGTATGAGAGTTCCAGTATGAGAGTTCTAGTTGCTTCACTTCTTTGTCACCACTTGGTATTGTCAGGCATATAGTGGTGTCTTGTGGTTTCAATATACATTTCTCTAATGGCTAATGATGTTGCATGTCTTTGCATATGCTTAGTTGCCATCCATATATCCACTATGGTGAAGTGTCTATTTAAGTATTTTGTCCATTTTTTAATTGGGCTGTTTTGTTGTTGTTGTTGTTGTTTTACTGTTGAATTTAGTGAGTTATTTATATATTCTGGATATGAGACCTTTCACAGATATATAATTTGCAAATATTTTCTCCCAGTCTCTAGCTTATTTTTTAATTTCCTTAATAATGTCTTATATAGAACAAAACTTTTTAATTTTGATAGGTGCCAGTTTATCATTTTTTTCCTTTATGGATTAGGCTTTGGTTTTATGTCTAAGAACTATTTGCCTACCTCAAGATCATTAAGATCTTCTCCCATATTTTCTTCTAAAAATTGTATTTTTACCTTTTACATTTAGATCTGTGCTCCATTTTGAGTTAATTCCTGTATCCAGTTTAAGTGAGGGATCATTGTTTTGTCCAATTGTTCCTACGTGAAGGCTGTGCTCTCCCCATTGAATTTCCGTTGTGTCCTATTGCTGCTGTAACAACTTATCACAAACTTTATAGCTTAAAACAACACAAATTTATTATCTTATATTTCTGAAGGTCAGAAGTTCAAAATTAGGTTTCACTAGATCAAAATAAAGGCATTTGGCAGGGCTATGCTCCCTCCAGAGGCTCCTGGGGGAGGATCCATTTTTTGCTTTTTCCAGCTTCTAGAGGTCACCTGCATTCCTTGGCTTGTGGCCCCTTCTTCCTTCTTAAAGCCAGCAGCATCTTCAATCTTTCTGACTCTGACTCTTGCTTTTATAGTCATATCTTTTCTCTTGATTTTGACCCTCCACCTCCCTCTTACAGGGACCGTTTTGATTATATTTGGTCCACCCAGATAATCCAGGATACTCTCCCCAGCTCATGTTCTTTAGTTTAATTACATCAGCAAAGTCCATTTTGCCATGTAAGGTATCATCTTCACAGGTTCTGGAGATTAGTACATGGAGATTTTAGAGAGCCATTATTCTCTCCACCATAGTTTTATTTATATACACACACACACAGACACATACATATATATATTGATACATTAATAATTATTCATTTATATTGATGTTTATAGTTGTATTGATAATTATTGATTTATTTGGAGTTTGGTCTACCATTTTATTATTTGTTTTCTGCTAGTTTTCCTCTTTATTTTGTTACTCTCTTTTACCTTTCCTACCATCTTTTGTGTTATTTGAACAGGTTTTACAATCCTGTTTTAATTTGTCTGTTGTGCCTTTTAGTCTATCTCTTTGTATAATGTTTTAGTAGTTGCTCTAGGAATTACAGTATTCATATTTAACTTTTCACAGTCTACTTAGTATTTAACCGCTTCAAGTGGAACATAAAAACTTTACTATTCTATAAATCCCTTTACCTTCCCCTTTTATGTTTACAGGTCATCTTATGTATTACATCTATATACATTGAAAACCCCATCAGTAAATGATTTAATTTTTGCTTTTTGACCATCAAACATATTTTAAAGAACTTAAGAGAAGACTAGGTTACTATATTTGTACAAATATTTACCATTTCTGTTGCTTTTCCTTTATTCCCCATGTTCCAGGTTTTCTTCTGCTTCCATTTCCCATGTGTATGAAGAATTTCCAATAGAAGTTCTTCTAGAGCAGGTCTGCTGGTGACTAATTCTTAGTTTTCCTTAATCTGAGACTGTTTTGATATCCCCTTCATTCTCAAAGACTAATTTCGCTGATTATAGGATTCTAGGTTGACAGTTCTTTTCTTTCACCACTTGAAAAATGTTGTGCCACTCCTGCTGGCCTCCCTGGAAATCTGCTGTGCTTAAATTGTTTTTCCCTTATACGAGATATATTTTTTCTGTCTAGCTGTGTTTAAGATTTTTTCTTTGTCTTTAGTTTTCAGAAGTTTAATTATGATATGTCTTGATGTGAATTTCTTTGAGTTTATTCCTATTTGGAATTGCTCAGCTTCTTGAATCTGTAGGTTTATGTCTTTTGCCAGATTTGGGGAATTTTTAGCCATTATTTCTTTGAATATTTTTTGTAACCTCACACTTTTTCTCCTATTCTTCTGGGACTCTGAAGAAGAGTGATAGATGTTTAATTATAGTCCCATAGGTCCCTGAATCTTGTTTACTTTTTTTTGTTAGTTTATTTTCTCTCTGTTGTTAATATTCAGTAATTTCTGTTGTTCTGTCTTCAAGTTTACTGATCTTTCCTTTGTCCTCTCCATTCTGCCATGGAGCCCATCCATTCAGTTTTTTTTTTCTTTTTTCACTTCAGTTATTATATTTTACAGTTCCAAATTTTTCATTTGGTTCTTCTTTATGTACTCTATTTATTTGCTGAAACGTTCTATTTTTTGTTGTTTCCAGCATGTTCATAAATGCTCCTTGAAGCACTTTAATGGTGGCTACTCTGAAATCCTTGTCAGATAGTTCTAACATTTGTGTCTGTTGATTGTATTTTCTTATTCCAGTTGATATCTTAGTAGTTCTTGGTATGATTGGTGATTTTTGGTTGAAACCTGGACATATGAGACTCTGGATCTTATTTAAATCTTCTGTTTAGCAGGCCTCCTGCTCCATTAGGGATGGGGTGCTACCTCATTACTGCAGGTGAGGATGAAAGTCCAGGTTCTCACCTTGGCCTCCATTGATTCCCAGGGGAAGGGACTCCTCACGACTACTAGGTGGTGTAGGAGTTCAGGCTCCTCACTAGGATGAAAGACAAGCTATAGACTGGGAGAAAATATTTGTAAATCACATATCCAACAAAAGCCTATATCTAGAATATATAAAGAACTCTTAAAACTCAACTGCAAAAAAAAATTCCAGTTATAAAATGTGCAGAAGACATGAACAGATATTTCACCAAAGAGGATATATGAATGGCAAATAAGCACGTGAAAAGATGTCCAACATCATTGCTGTTAGGGAAACATAAATTAAAACCACAGTGAGGTATCACTATACACCTATTAAAATAGTTTCAAAATAAAAAAAATGATGATACCAAATGTTGGTGAGGATACAGAGTTACTGGATCACTCATACTTTACTGGTGGGAATGTAAAATGGTACAACCACTCTCAAAGAGTAATGGCAGTTTCTTAAAAAGTTCAGTGTAGACTTACCATACGACTTAGCAATTGCACTCTTGGACATTTATCCCAGAGAAGTGAGTACTTATGACCGCCTGTATGAAAATGTTCATAACATCTTTATTTGTAATAGCCCAAAACTGGAATATCCAAATTGTCCCTCGGGGTGAATTATTGAATAAATTCTGGTACATCCATGGAATAGTACTCAGTAATAAAAGAAGATGAGCTATTGATACACGCATCATCCTTGATGAACCTCAAATGCATTATGCTGAGTGGAAAAAAAGCCCATCTCAAAAGGTTACATAGTATATGATTCCATGTATATAGTATTCTCAAAATGGCTAAACTATAGAGATCAAGAACAGATTAGTGCTTGCCAGGAGACAGGGACTGAGGTGGGGCAAGGTGAGATGAGAGTGAATATAAAGAGATGCCACAAGGGAGTTCTTTTGTGGTGATGGGTTAGTTCTGTATCTTGATTGTGGTAATGGTTACATGGATCCCAACATGGGATAAAATTGTGTAGAGCCATATAGAAGACACACACACAAATACACGTTTAGAAAAGGTGAAAATTGAATGAGTTTTGTAGTCTAGTTAACAGTAATATGCCAATGTACATTTTTGGTTTTGATATTGAACTACAGCTATATAAGATGTCATCATTAGGAGATGCTGGGTGAAGGGTTATGAGTCTCTGTACTAATTTTGCAACTTCCTGTGAGTCTATAATTATTTCAAAATAAAAAGTTTTTTAAAAATTTACATTTGTCTGAGATGGCTTAAGTCTAGTTCTGCTGAAGGCAGAATATTAGGGAAAACCAGTATTTACCACCCACCATCCCCAAAATATCACAAGGCCAATGGAACCCACACATATGTACTAATAAAAACTTCTACATATAATATAATCCTTTCCATTTCTTTGGTGTTTTTTCTTTCTTTCTTTTTTAAAATTACTTTTATGGGAAAACTGACAGTAATCAACAGTTATTATTAGAGGTAGTGCTATGATCTTAGCACTGTGCTAACTGCCCTTTTTCTGCCAATAAAAACACAGGACAGATGACATTCACATTCTTTACGCACTTACAAGGGATGCTCCCAAATTTGACCAAACCCAAACACATTTTCAAGAAAGTAAAATTGCATAACTTTCTTGGTGATACATTAGTTTCAGTCACCACTCACTCTGGCTGTGGCAAAGATATCATGGGCTGTGAGTTATGAGAATTGCATGCTAGCTGTAACTATCACTTTTTCTCCTACTCAAGAAAGTGTCTTGGAATGCAAGTGAAGAGATATGGCCTTATTATATGGAAAACTTGGAATCTACTCAAATTTATTTAAATTACTTGTGCCATACTTTAGAACTATAGCTAGTTTAAACAGCGCATTTGAGAGCATCCATTTTGGAGTGCAAAAAATAATAAAATAATATGGTCCCTGCTTTATAAGGTGCTGATATGGTATACTAGAAAAATTCCGAATTTCAAGTCAGACCTGGATTTTAATCTCGACCCTACTGCTTACCAGACAAGTCATTAAACCTCATGGAACCTGAGTTTCCTCAATTATAGAGATAATACCCATTTCATAGAATCGTTATTTTATTCAGCTCTCACCTTTGTGAAAAGGTACCTAGTGCCATACCCGACTCATATAGCTGTTGTTCACAAAATGTTTGTTTTGCCACAGAAGGTTTCCAGTGAGGTTGAGAAAGCAGTATATCCATGCACATGCACCCACAGACAAAGTGAATGATAAATATATAATAAAAATGGCAAATACTGAGGTGTAAACTATAAAAAAGAGGAGTTGGAAAATGGAAAGTGCCAAATGGGCTGCAGCTTTCAGAGAAGGCATCGTGATGGGAATGGGATTCAAAGTGAATTTTGAAGAATGGAAAGGTAAATTGAGTGGGGAGACGATTTGAAGCAGAAGCAAGAGCCTGAGGTTATATGGTTATATGGGAATCACAAATGAGAAATTTATACTACTTGAAACTTGCTGTTCTATTAGATTATATTTTGGAAGTTAGAAATCTTAAAGTTTTAAGCAATTTACCCCATATAGTTATATTCTTAAAAGTGTCCCAACATCTGCTGTGTGTTTTAATGATACTGTTGAATATTAGAGCACCTGCTTGGTTGCTAAGGCGCTTGTATACCTGGCTTTGAAAGCTTGATTGTTAAGATTTACATAGCTCCTGTCAGTTGTAGCTTAACTTAGGCTCGTTGACAATAAATTCTTTATGTTTAACAAAGATGAATGACATAATAATGGAACATTAAAAAGAGCTGTGATTTCATTGTTTCTATTAAGCCGCATTGAATTGTTTTCACGTGTTATTAATGTATATGAATTTAATTTCTTCAAAGAAAACTTTCACAGTCTAACCAACTTCCTGTTTCTAAATGATGGTTGGTGTTTTTGATACTATAACTTTGGAGAAAATTTGAAACGTGATTGATTGAATATTTGCCTTAAATATATGAAAGCATTATAGCCTAACTTTCATATTTTTTGGTGTATTCTCATGGAGAAATAGGTTGGTTTTCGAAAGCTTAGTTTGTTATTCAGTGGGTTTTGTTTTGTATGATTTTGGAGCAAAGGAATCTTTTTGTGGGGCAAATAGATCTATCAGTGTTGTTTTTTTTCCCCCCACTGGTGAATCAGCCACAGATACTCGTAATTTATCTGCTTTTGAGATCCTTTTTGCTATATAATTTCAGTTTTACCATTATTTTGGTGAACAAATAATTTTACGTATATTTATTGAATACCTACTATATACAAAGCATTGTACTCAACATGGATGGGACAAGAAGAGGAATATGACACAGACCCTCAAGAATCTAGTAGGAAAGAAAAATATATACACAAATAAGTACAATATAAGGCAGTTTGCTATAAGTGACATGAGATTTTAGGATTTCAGATAATGGAGAGAGCATTTTTGAGTGGATGATCAGCGATGATTTCACGCAGGCAGGAGTATTTGACTAATGCACATAGCTTATAAATGAATATTAACATGGCAGTCAGTGTGAGGTAGGAATCCTGAAATGACAGCTCTCCCAATACCAAAGATTTTATCTTATAAACTGGGAAAATCATTCCAATACTAGTAAATGGTTAATATCTAAACATTCCCATAAATGCTAATTTAAGGTAAATATTTGAACTTTTATAACTAAATATATTATATATGGTGGGTAATTGCTGCTTTTGTGTTTTTTAGGCCATGAATATTGTGGTTCCCTTCATGTTTAAATATGCTGTAGACAGCCTCAACCAGATGTCAGGAAACATGCTGAACCTGAGTGATGCACCAAATACAGTTGCAACCATGGCAACGGCAGTTCTGATTGGCTGTATGTGTGATTCTTTAATCTGTTTACAGGTGTTGACTTTCTTCTAGAGGGTTTTATCATATTTGAGCAGATGACCTTTTCACCACAAACACAACTTAGCATTTTGGATGTTTATCGTTTTATGTGAGATTTTTTTTTGATATGTCGTTTTTTAAAGTTCTTTTATGATATACTTTTCCAAAAATTCTGTAATAACAGTCTCATTTTCCAAGTCCTAGAAAACAATAACATGAAATAAAACATTAAATTCATAACAACCACTTCTAATAGTTAGGCTCCTTATAAAATACCTTTGCAGTCAGATTAGTTATTTTATTACTCTTGTTGTTAGCTGTTAAATAGGAAATATCTAAATAATGATATACATGCATTGATGCTTTATTAAATTGTATTCAATAGCTATGACACAGATCTACAATTTGAAGAACGGAATATGATGCCTTGTGTCCCCATGCATTAGAAAGGACACTTTATGAGACTAAGGAGACTTGAGTTGGGGTATGCTTTAGTCAAGGCACTTGACTTTTCAGGATCTCAATTTTATCATTTGTTATTTGGGGGAATTGAATTAGAGCAGAAAACCTCCACAGATACTGTACATTTATCCACAATAAGGCCATATGGACTGCAGTTTTTTATTTTTTATTTTTTTTTATTTATTTTTTTTAAATTTTTTGTTTATTGCAGTAACATTGGTTTATAACATTGTAAAAGTTTCAGGTGTACATCATTATACTTCTATTTCTGCATAGATTACATCATGTTCACCACCAAAATACTAATTACAACCCATCACCACACACATGTACCAAATTATCCCTTTCACCCTCCTCCCTCCCCCCTTCCTCTCTGGTAACCACCAATCCAATCTCTGTCCCTATGTGTTTGTTTATTGTTGTTATTATCTACTACTTAATGAAGGAAATCATACGGTATTTGACCTTCTCCCTCTGACTTATTTCACTTTGCATTATACCCTCAATGTCCATCCATGTTGTCACAAATGGCTGGATTTCATCATTTCTTATGGCTGAGTAGTATTCCATTGTGTATATATACCACAGCTTCTTTATCCATTCGTCCCTTGATGGGCACTTAGGTTGCTTCCAAGTCTTGGCTATTGTGAATAACGCTGCAATGAACACAGGGGTGCATGTACCTTTGCAAATTGGTGTTTTCAAGTTCTTTGGATAAATACCCAACAGTGGAATAGCTGGATCATATGGACTGCTGTTTTTTAAAACTGTTTAGTTGGAAAAAATCTTTCAACATCTGGAATCTATAGGGGAAAACAACGCTGAAAGGGATCCATGGTGGAAAGATTGGTAGTCACTAGGCTAGACGCTTTCTAGGTTTCTTTTAGTGTAAGTCTTCCATGATATATTTATTCATTATACAAACATTTTCTGAGCCCTCACCGGTTTTACACTCCTATGATTCTAATGTTTTTACACCCCATTTTTTCTCTTGAATGTGTTGTTAGATGGTGTATCAAGAGCTGGAGCTGCCTTTTTTAATGAAGTTCGAAATGCAGTATTTGGCAAGGTAGCCCAAAATTCAATCCGAAGAATAGCCAAAAATGTCTTTCTCCATCTTCATAACCTGGATCTGGCTTTCCACCTGAGCAGACAGACAGGAGCTTTATCAAAGGCTATTGACAGAGGGACAAGGGGTATCAGTTTTGTCCTGAGTGCTTTAGTATTTAATCTTCTTCCCATCATGTTTGAGGTGACTCTTGTCAGTGGTGTTTTGGTAAGTAAAACATTTTTCATAACAAGCTTTTATCTTCCATTCTCATTAGTAGCTATTTAGTACTTCAAGCTGTTGTGCTATTGCATGTCCATGGTTTGAGAGCAAAATTCCATGGTGCCAGAGGGATTATGCCATTCTTTTTTTTTTTTTTTTAAGATTATCACTTTATTTTATTTTATTTTTTTGTGAGTAAGATCAGCCCTGTGCTAACATCTGCCGATCCTCCTCTTTTTTTGCTGAGGAAGACTGGCCCTGGGCTAACATCCGTGCCCATCTTCCTCCACTTTATATGGGACGCTGCCACAGCATGGCTTGCCAAGCAGTGCGTCGGTGCGCGCCCAGGGTCCGAACCAGCGAACCCCGGGCCGCCGCAGCGGAGTGAGCGCACTTAACCGCTTGTGCCACCGGGCTGGCCCCAATATGCCATTCTTTTAATTATTTTGCCACAAGCTTCAAAGAACTGTCCAAATTCTTTCTCATGTTGTTATTGTAAAGAGCAATTCAGTTCTATACATAGAGCCATTTAGTGCTTGCAATTTTTTTGTTAGCAGAGATTTTTGTGTATGACTTTGGACTAGTGTGCTCAGATTATCTAGGTTTCTATTCACCACTCATAAAATTTTAGGCAATTTCATATTTTATAATTAAAAGTGTATATATATTTTTTTATTCCTCTTAAGGCTTATTGTACTATTTTTATCATCATCATTTGACAGTGGTATCAATGTGGCAAGTGCAGTTTGGCTTTTTTCCCTTGTTACTTAAAGTAGATTTTCTAAGGTATTTGAGAAATTATTCGTTTATACAACTTCCACCAACATATTTTTTATTAAAATATTTTGACTGAGATTTGCTGTTGTATAATAAAAACTATTTGGCAAGGACAATGACTGTTTCTCATTTCTTCTTTTGCCTTCTCCAGTATTACAGATGTGGTGCCCAGTTTGCATTGGTGACTCTTGGGACACTTGGTGCGTACACAGCATTCACAGTTGCCGTCACACGGTGGAGGTAGGTATTCTCCAGAGGCCAGTCAAGGTTTAGAGATTAATTATGCTTTTATAGCAAACATTTCATGCCTATGCAAATCTTTGTCTTACAGAACTAGATTTAGAATAGAAATGAACAAAGCGGATAATGATGCAGGTAATGCTGCCATAGACTCGCTGCTGAATTATGAAACTGTGAAGGTAATGTGTTTAATTATACTTTCCTCTGCCTTTAACACTGCACTAAGATTTGTTCTGCCATTTAATTTAATAGGTGCTGTAAGTTAGAGCTTCAGATTAGGATAAGATCTCTAGGTGTGATGGAATAATAGTTCTTTATTGTTATTCTTTTGTTTAGAAATTGCCCTTTCTTTCCACCTCAGTTTTTGTATGGCATCATCAGAATTTTACCTTCTGAAATAATTTATAAGTGATAAAAGTACAGTTAGCATCTTGACTCAGAATGAACACTAAGCTAATCAAAATGGCATGTAAGTTCTTGATTCTCCCTCAGTGCCTAGCATAGTGCTTTTGATTAATTTTTCATTTATCCGTTCATTTTTTCATTTAACAAATATTACTGAATGCCTCCTGTGTGCAAAGCATTATGCTAAGTCCTGTAGTGGGGGAGGGTGGTAAAAAAATGATTAATATTTAATCCTCGCCCTCCCAGAATTTGCTAATCTACTGGGAGAGTTAAAGTAAGTATGCAGATGACTATACAAGAAGGCATAATGTGGTGGGGGCAATGAGAACTGTCAATTCAGAGTCTCAGGGGATCAAGGGAATGCTTTGTGAAGGAAGTGGCATTGATGGCTTTTTTAGATCTGAGTTTAAATTAACTAGGCATTCAGTAAATGTTTGTGGGATGAATTTTATGAACTTTTCAAATACAGTCCATTATGGAGAACTGTAGGAGTGCCACAATCGAATATATTGAAAGTCAGTTTTTAAAATGGAGTATGCAGTACAAAATTGTATCCATACATGAAGTCTGATGAAGAGGATACTCATCACTGAAGAGAATAAATTCCAATTATACTTGTATGTAGTTACTATTTTTGTATATTTCGTAGTATTTTAATAATGAAAACTATGAAGCACAAAGATATGATGGATTTTTGAAGACATATGAGACTGCTTCATTGAAAAGTACCTCTACTCTGGCTATGCTGAACTTCGGTCAAAGTGCTATTTTCAGTGTTGGTTTAACAGCTATAATGGTGCTTGCCAGTCAGGGAATTGTGGCAGGTAATGGATCTGCAGTTTTCACATTTATAGATGTTTTATTTAACCTTTATAAATAAAGATTAATGAAAGGAATGTGTATATTAGTCTTAATTATAAAGCATATTCAATAAGGTGCTTTAACATCCTTGGAGTACTTTCCTTTTTGTATCAGAATGTGTTTTCTTGTTTTTTGATAATGTTGTTTTACTTCCTTTTGTTTAACACTACAAGTGTAGCACTAGCTCTCTCATTGATTGAGATTACTGTTTATACATTTTGTAGGGCTACAACCTGATTCTTTCAGGAGTAACTTTTTTTTAACATCTAATAAAAACAATGTAATTAGTTTAGTTTTTAGTCCAAAGGACTAAAATGCAAGCAATCTTTTTTTAGAATTACTAGTAATCTTTTAATCTTTCTATTAGTTTTTCATTTGCAGAACATTTCAAAAGTAAATAATGTCTCTGCCTCTTTTCTGTAACTTGCATGCTCAGTTAGGATTCATTCATTCACTGTGACCTTAATACTTGGTTTATCATTCCCAATCATGATACATTTGCTCCAATTTTTTAGTATATACTCTTTTTTAAAATTTCTATTTTACATTCCAAAGAAACTTGCTAGTGTCTTAGGAAGAAAGGAGAGATTTTTAGCCTTCTATTTCTATCCTCACTGAAATCATTTTTTTTTTGTATATAATGTGTAGTGTATACGTGAGCTTTTCCTGTTTGATTTAGCATATATCAAGTTCCGTGTATTCCCAAATCATGGATTAAAATGCGTTGAAATTTGAGTAGGCCTAAGAGTCACTGATTATGTACATTTTGAACTGTATTCCAGAGTAATAGACTATAAACTTCTCTTTCTTAAACTGGAAACGTTCATAACATCTAAAATATCCTTTTTTTTTTTTCTTTTGCCAACTGCATATTAAGGTACCCTTACTGTTGGAGATCTAGTAATGGTGAATGGACTGCTTTTTCAGCTTTCATTACCCCTTAACTTTCTGGGAACTGTATATAGAGAAACTAGACAAGCACTCATAGATATGAACACCTTGTTTACTCTACTCAAGGTAGACACCCGAATTAAAGTAAGTAATCTATTTAGTACCTTTTTAGAAGCATGTGAGCATCATCCCATTAATAGGATTATTTTAGGGGAATATTTTTACATCACCATGTTAGCAAACCAATTTCTTTTTTGCAGGAATTGGGACTATCATGTGTATTAAGAGGTTGTTATAGCTTTTACTTATTGTTTAGAAACCTTACAATGTTAGCAAAGAATATTATACATAGAAGCTAAATTTGGCTAACTTGAATTATTTGTACTTGCACTTGATTTACTTTTGCTAATAATGATATAAAATGTGTGATTCCCTCTCCTCACATCCTCGACCTCCTTATTCCCCTGCCCACCATCCCCCAACAACCCCCCCAAAAATATTACCCAGAAATCAAAGCATTCAGGTTAGTGAGAAGTGAAAAAACAAATCTTTAAAAGCATTCTTGGAAGTGGTCTAACTCCACTTATAAACCTCCTCCTTCCCCATTATTTTCCTTTTTCTCTCCGTGAATTAGACAATTGTCTGCATAGCTGTACTCTAGGCAGTGTGTAAAGTGGCTTTTTTTTTCTCTTCCCTACTAGGACAAAGCGATGGTATCTCCCCTTCAGATCACACCACAGACAGCTACGGTGGCCTTTGATAATGTGCATTTTGAATACATTGAGGGGCAGAAAGTCCTTAGTGGAATATCTTTTGAAGTCCCTGCAGGAAAGAAAGTGGCCATTGTAGGAGGTAGTGGGTCAGGGTGGGTAATTTAGTTATTTTTAAAATTCTGCATCGTTGCTTGATGATTCCCAATGTAATATTTTTTCTTTATCATAAGAAAATGATTACTGTGGTTTAAAACAGGGGTTCCCTAATGCCAGTAGGAGCTAAATAACTTTTCCTTGTCTCCAATTTCAGGAAAAGCACAATAGTGAGGCTGTTGTTTCGCTTCTACGAGCCTCAAAAGGGTAACATTTACCTTGCTGGTCAAAATATACAAGATGTGAGTCTGGAAAGCCTTCGGAAGGCAGTGGGAGTGGTACCTCAGGTATTTAAAAAAGGAAAAAACCTATTTGGGGGAAGATTTATTGGGTTGGTGGGTCTTTTACTAGAATAATTTGAATCCAAGGAGTCAATATATGCTAATTAAAGTGTTAGGCCCTGCAGGTCAAATTCTGTTACCAAAAAGACTTAAAAAACATGAGTGGAAAATCTGCATGATGGAAAGCTTTTTTAAGCCTTAGAAAGATAGTATAATATAGAGGAAAGAGCCCAGATTGGATTCAAACAGAACTGGATTCTAACCCCAGCTCTAACCTTTATAAGTTCTGTGGTCTTGGGCCTCAAGTTTCCTCATCTATAAAATAAGGATACCATTTCTCTTATAGGATAGAATTATTATGGATTAGAGATAATATGTGTAAAGCACCAAGTACAATGTCCATCACGTAAATGTTCAGTAAATGAAAACTATTATTGCAATTTTGAATCGTTTTTGACATAGTAAATTTATAAAAATTACAAAGCAGTTTGGCTGCTAACTTCAAGTTTGTATGCCTTGTTCACCACTAACCCCTCAGTATCAAGCACAGTGCCTGACCCATAGTAAGCATTTAACAAGTATTTGCTGAATGACTTTAGGGGGAAAAATAAATTCAGAGTAAGATCTGAGAAGACAAGAAGATAGCCTTATAGGATGTGAGTTTTTCTTATGGTGAAAGCCAATAGAGAGACCTGGGAATTAGTTGCAGCCTAGAATCAGAATCAAATCCCTGGAAGAACTGTAGAAAGGGATCAGACAGGGATATGTAGCTTGTAAAAAGTCCCCAAGTGATCTGACACATGCCACTGTATCCTGTCCTCCCTTTCACTGGGAATCCCAAATGTTAGTGTGCATGAAGTACCTAGGGAGATTATTGAAATTCCAACTCTCTTTCACGCACTTTAATTCTGGTTTAAGAGGGCAGTTTGGAGCCCAGAAACCTGCATTTTTAAATGTGCCTCCTAGGTGATTCTGATATAGATGATTTGTAGACTATATGTTGGGAAACACTGACCTAAACTGTGTATCAAGTGAACTGAATTCTGGGCTGTGCCTACTTAGGGCTCAGTGTCATCATCCTTGTAACTAGATTCCTGCCATTCTCTTGGGCTATGTAACAATTACCCTCGTCCTTTTGAAAAATAGAACATCTTATTCACTAAGGGAAAATATGTATGGTTAATAAACTAAAGAAAATGTGGTCATCCTCACTGGAGGTCTGAGCAATATAAATTAAATCAACAATGGGATACCATTTTTCACCTGTCAGATTGGCAAGGATTTTAAAATTCATAATATCTAGTTTGGGCAAGACTGTGTGAAATGGCCAGTCTGTTGTTTTGCCAGTGGAAGTATACATCTTTCCTGACAAGCAAATTGGTAGTATGTATCAAGAGCCTGAAAAATAGTCATGCCCTTTATTCCAATAATTCTGCCTCTAGGACGTTTTAGTAAGGAAATAAACAGATTTTTATATGCAAAGATGTTCATTACAGCATTATTTATAAGAGCAGAAGTTGTAAACAATATAAATATCCAACGATAAGTAAATGGTTAAATTATCATCATAGGATCAAATGTCATACAGCCATTTATAAATATTGTATTTGTAAAGAATATTGAGTATCATGGAAAAATACTCAGATAAAAAGTTTTTTGAAAAAGAAGATACAAAACGAAATATAATATCCCAATGTTATAATATTAAATGAATACATATAAGTAGAGAAAAGAGATAGGAGAAAATACACCAAAATGTTAATAGTAGTTATTGCTGGATGGTGGGATAATGAATTATTTAATTAATTTTTATTTTACCTTTTTTTTCTATTTTTAAAGTTTCCAGTTAGCATTTGTTTGTTAACTTTTTTCTGAATATAAAATATTTAAAAAATAAGTATTTTCTCTTTATAGAACTTTAATCTCATTGGGTTTAAGTACCCTCTCAGTGCAAGAAAAATTTATGTTAATAGTAGGTATATAAATGATTAAAATAGTATTTTAAATAATATCTGAAACTATGGGGCTGATTATGATGTTGAAGAAGATCTTAATTAATTAGTATCCTGGTTAATGTGAACTAATAGTTGAAACTAGTACCTTTCAACCATTTGGAGACTGAAAGAAAAGTGGGAGATGGATGCTCACTTTAAGTAAACTAGCTTTAGTGTGCCATATCAGAATAAGTTGAAATATCAAATGAATGCGTGCAGTGAACTTTCTCCAAAAAAGAAATCTATGATGCATAAATTCTTTGTTTTCTTTAAGTCCAATTTAAAAGCTTCTAAGAAACATATGAAAACATATTCAACCTCATTAGTAATTAGGGAAATGCTAATTTAAACAAAAAGCACATTTTACTTCTAAAAGTAGCAATAACTAAACCTTATTAATATCAAGTTGCTGAGGATGGAGACCTGGCACCCTCATACAGTATTGGTTGGCATGTATATGTTGCAGCATTTTTTGGAAGACAATGGGTAATACTATCAAAGGATAAACATATGCTTACCTTTTAACTCATCAGTCTACTTCTAGGAATCCTTCTTACAGAAACACACAGGTGCATAAAGTCATATATACAATGATATTTTATCCCAGCATTGATTGTAGTAGCAAAAATTTGGAAACTACATTAATGTACATCATTAAAGTACAATAGAGGAATGGATAAATAAATTATGATACATCCTTAGTATCATACAACTGTTAAAAAGAATGAGGCAGGTTTCTCTTACTGACATGAACAATCTCCAGGATATGTTAAGTGAAAGAAGCAATTTGCAAAATAATATATATAGTATGGCCCCACTCGTGTTGGAAAAAACAGTATATGTTTAGGCATATAAATGCATCGAAAAAAGTCTGAAATGATACACAACAAATTGTTCATGGTGATTAGCTCTGGGAAGGGAAATGGGATTGCAGGGATGAGGGGGGTGATAAAAGGAGTTATCATGTTATCTTCTTATGCCTTTATGTCTTTACTCTTGTTTGAATTTTTTATAATGGACATACATATATATGTATGTATATATAAATCTACTCTAGGATGCTGTCCTCTTCCATAATACCATTTACTACAACCTCTTATATGGAAATATCAATGCTTCACCTGAGGAAGTATATGAAGTGGCAAAATTAGCTGGACTCCATGATGCAATTCTTCGAATGCCACATGGATATGACACCCAAGTAGGGGAACGAGGACTCAAGCTTTCAGGTAATCAAAGATTTTAGACCCACCCCCATTTGGATACTTCCTTCAAACTTTAATATGTCCAAGCCATTTTCTAAAAAATATAGTGACAAAGTACAAACCTAGTTCTCATCTGGTTGCTTTAGACAAGGTCCCCAGTGTCCTATCCATCACTGTAAACTGTTCAACATACTAGAAGTAACTGTTCTAAAGTCACACAAGTCTTTTTTTTCACTTGCAGCTGCAAATATTGTAAGTGCTTAATAGTAAGTTACTGATGTCTGCTCAGATTATTGTTAGCTTATTATCCATAATCCTAATATTAAAGGAAAGCCAAGATCATTATTCACCTGGGAAAGTAGTAAGAGTAGGGAGAAGTAATTCAACAGTAAATAGTGCATCTCATCATAATTTCCTAGATCATTATGGGATGTTATCAATACTTGAGACCTCCTTATGCTTGATATACTTAACTACTATATTTTCCTTACAGCCAACTTTATTTTTATGTCATTGGTTCAGTGGTAAAGTAAATTTTGGGGTTTGTACATTTCTATTTAAGTGTTTAATTATGATATTGCTAGATTTATTAATGAATTATCCTAAAATGACTGTGAATTTTTTGGAGGATCCATAAAAATGTTTCTTTGCCCCAAATTATGTGAATTCCGAAAGTATAACGATATCTAATGCCTGAAAGTATTAATGTAACTCATACAAACATACTATATCCTTTACATTTATTCTTTATTGTAGCTTAGTTTGGGGAGGAAATGTATAGACTATGGATGGGGGTAAGGCAAAAAGAGAATGAAGAATACTCTGCATGAACTTGAATGAATCCCCATTCCTCCTCTTTACACACTGGCTTCATTTATTCATAACATTGATTAGGTATAGACTGTGTGCAAGCTACTCTGCTAAATTATTTGAGATTTTAAAAGGTGAAACATAAATGGACCTGCTCTCAAGGAATTTGCAGTCTATTAGACTGTTTTGATACAGGTTTAGAAAATGTTAAGCAAAGATTATTTTCAAGTGAAGTTGGTTTGTAGTAGTTATTTGGTCATTACCTGGTAGTATAAGATGCCTGCATCATTCCATTCTACCTTTATACTTTACCATTGCTCTTAATAGGAGTAGTTTCCAATTAACTAACCCACCCCCAGATTATTTGTCCATTTGGGTAATTCTAGAGATCCCCAGTTCATCACATAGCATAGACTAGCCCTCTCAACACATGACTTTGCATCAGATAGCTATGCTGCATTCCATTTTCCATTTTTTCCCTCTCTGCATGCCTTTGGGGGTAGGAATGGCTAAAGAAATTTTATTCTTACCTAATACCCATTGCCTTATAACCAGACCTCTAAAACGAGCAATTATTATTTAACATCTATGCTAATAATTATGATAGAGAACAAACAAATGTTTCTTCTCCAAGTTCCAAATTCTATCGAATAGAATTGAAACTGGGTTGGTTTCCACTTGAAATTTGGGAGGTATGTCAAAACTAGTTCTTCCTCTGAGTATCTGCTTCTTGTAGGAGCTTTCTGCTGCTGAGTTGCTAGGTGGGTAAGCAGATAGTTCTGGCGTGGTGCCTGCTTTGATAGGAGAATTTGATCTTATGAAATGGGGAGGAGTGTGAATAGCATGAACATGAAGTTATTCACTAATAGACATAAGGAGTCCCCTTTATATGTTGAAGATAATAATTGCAGAGCAAATAAAAATGAAATACTTGGTGTACCAGATAATCAACAGATGGAGCTTGTTTCCTGAAGAGGTTACCGAAGCTGAAAAATGTAAGTTTTTTCAGACTTTTATAAGTTAATGGATAATGGACAAGAAAAGAAGCCAAAAGGGGCATATTCATCAAAGAACCATCTTCTATACTTCCAACCATAGTTCTATGTAAGATTGATGACCTTAGACCTACAAAAGTCCTAGAGAAGAAACAGATTACTTTATTTTCACTAGAGTGTATTTAGGAATAAATGTGGGCTTGCACATTGTGATAGGAAGAGCATTGGACTGGGAGTTTGCCAGGTCTAGTCGAGAGTCTGCTGGAACTTGCTTTGTTACCTAGAGCAAATCACTTAACCTTTCTGGGCCTCTGTTTCCTTTCTGTTTTAAAATTGTACTATGCTAGAGATCTATAGCAAATAACTAAGGTGAAATAAGGGGTATCTAGAATGTACCCTTAACACTGAAAAGTACTGTGAAAATAGCTTTCTGTTAAAAAAAAATCCTTGAGTATACTGGCTGAATACTTTTTTATGTTAAGAGATAAATTTAGATATTTATAGTTACATGTCTGTAAGTTTTCAGGTTTCAGATACTGAATTTATTTTTGGCTTTGTTGATTCTCTAATATTGAAATTTTTGTGAATTGCTATTCATTGGGAAGTAATATAAAGTACATATAAAGTAACATATGTAATGAGCATATTTCTGGTGAGAAGAATAATTGTGGAATCAAAGTTGTTACCTCCCCTCCTCATTCTTTTTGCCTGCCATGAAGTGAGAAGCCAGATTTACATTTATGTTCCAGGGAATATAATTTGTCAAAGGATGTTATCTATGAACTTAGACTCTTACAATTGAGTAAAATGAACAGTGGTCAGGAGTAGAGGTAAATGTTGAAGGTATTACTTGATGGTTGTAATCAATGAAAATACTAAAAACATAAAGTATGTCTTTATTTATCCTTTCTTAAACTAAAATTTTTCTTTACCAGGAGGAGAAAAGCAAAGAGTAGCAATTGCAAGAGCCATTTTGAAGGACCCCCCAGTCATTCTCTATGATGAAGCCACTTCATCATTAGATTCAATTACTGAAGAGGTAAATGATGATGAAAATACAAAGCTCTTCAATTCCCAGTGCTTAACTTTTCTCCCTGAAAGTTTCAGTAAAATGGTTACATTCTTCTGTATTTTGAATGAACTTCAATTGGGGGTACCATAGAGCAAAATACCTAGCCCTTTTTTCCCCATATAGCAAGTGATAATAGTAAGAATGCCAGGTTGCATTGAACTATCGCATTGTTAAGTCCATTTGCAAACATGTCTCCTTTTGGAACTGTGTGACATCTTATGCTCTTGTTGTATTACCCTTGCATTTTATAGAGCTGTAGGAATTGCCTCATCTGCTGACAAAAGGAAGAAGGTTTTAGTCTTTTTGCTGTTGCCACTGAACACTCATTAAAACAGATCGTGTAAATGATTGTGACACAATACATACCAGAAAGCCGTTCATTTATCATGGAGCAGCTTACTGAGGTGCAAGTCAGGCACACACAGCCTGCAGTGCTGCTGTCAATCTATATTCATTTCACAAGTATTGTGAAACACCAAAATGTTGTGACACTGAAGTCATGGTACTACCCAGCAACTACATTAGACTTCATAACAACATGTTTGCATTAAATACAAAAGTCTTAACAGCAGTGATAACTTCATGAGCAAATCCCCTTAATCTAGAACTCAAAATAGACAGATGTGATTTGTCAGTTGCCTCCATTCACCTATGTTTTACTTGACTATAAGTAAAAATCTAGTATTGAAGGAGAGGCCTAATTTTGGCTTTACAGCATGTATAACATAATATTTGCATATGGAATTAAATTTCAGAGCATATTATTTGATCTGCCATATGTTTAAAACAGTTTAATTTCTAAGTGAATTGTTTAGCATGAGAATTTGTTATATTTAAAGGGAACCTTACACAGGACCAGACCCCATTCACAGGCAGGGTAGGAATCTGGTTACAAGAACTTTTATATACCTAAAACTATGTCATCCACATTTACCACAAATTAAAAGTCCTAACAGTCATTATTTGAGTTACATAGCTTTAATATCTCATAGAGCGTTAAGAGCTAGCAGAGACCCTCCCTGAAGGGAATGAATTACCAGAAGATTTGGTATATTTTAATGGACCTTTTTAAAAAGTCTAGGGCACTCGGTAGGATGTCAGAGTTTAAGTTCTTGAGGGTAAGGAAGAGGAGTCCCCAAAAATATATTTTTTCTCAGAATTGGCCTTGCACTTGGTTTTCAGTCTGCCCTTGTAAAATTTAAGGTCTTCTTTTCCTGGGTAACAATCTACTCTTAACATTTTATTCCTTTAATAAACACAGTGTTTAGAAATATCTCTAGGAAGCCATTGTCCCCATTCCCCTACACTGCTCTTTCCATCTAGCTAGCTGTACTTACACCCAGGTTTCCAAGTATAGCTGAATATATAGACAGCTCTCATACTTTACAGGCGGTAAACAAAAATGTACTTTCCGGAATGCATTAAGAAGTCAGAATGCTTTTGAATATGAAGTTTCCTCAAGTTAAACATACAGTTTAGTCTTTAGTCTTTAAACATAACTTTAGTCTTTGTCACCCTTTCTCTCCTCTGAGTTTGAACTAAGGAAAAACAAATGCTCGTATACACTTTGAGTCTCCTATCTCTTGATTTTTTGAATTTCTCTGCATCCTATCACTTGAGTACCTCCTCATTTTATTTTTGCTCTCATTGGGCAGATAAACATCATATCTGGCTATGCTCCTGATATCACTGGATTCATCATTATTATTTGTTTGTCTTTAAGTATAGAAAATATCTACCTCCTCCAGACTATAATTTAAAGAAGTGTTACCTATCTTAAAGATAATATTTTCCATGATAATATGGTCATATTTGCCTTCTCTTTTTGATCAATTTTCTCCTCCTCTTAGTGATTAGATTAGGTCAAATATTTGGTAGTAGTATAAGGTTTATATAATACAAAATTAATTGGCATTTTATATGTGCCTTTAAGAAATGTATGGTTATTTTAATTTATATGTATCAAATAGATAAATATTTTTTTCCTTCCCACTCTTCTTGTTGTCAAACTTGCAGACGATTCTTGGTGCCATGAGGGATGCGGTCAAACACAGAACTTCTATTTTCATTGCACACAGATTATCAACAGTGGTTGATGCAGATGAAATCATTGTCTTGGACCAGGTAAGAGATTTAACTTTTAAGTTTAGTATTTGAAGAATATTGGCAATTGTTACAAACACAAGCAACTTAAATATTGTTTCTAAAGAAATAAACAGGATTTGTGTTCTTTGAATGAGATTGAATCCTGATAGGATTCCATTTTTACCTCCTTTTGATAGGAAATAATGCCACTTCCAAGCAGGAATAAACTGTATTAACTCACTCTTTATTAAAGTATTAAAAGCAAAGTTAGATCAGGAAAGCATTAAATCCTTATATGATAGAGGCAGATTTTAAAGGGTATATATATAAAATAATTTTTCTGCATTCATTTTTGCTCTGTACAGAATCTTTGCTCAATGTGTTTACTGTGTGTTCTATTTTCTTTTTTGTAATATTTGCACATACCCTTGATGTCTAAAAGAAAATTAGCATAAAATAAAGTGGTCAGTTTCAAACATGGCCATTTTTATTTTATATTTTTCCTCATGGGGAAAGTAAGAAAAAAGACAGCCTGCTTTATCTCTTCTGAGGAAATTACTATAAGAGTGTGCTGTCTAAATGTTCTGAACAAATCAGAGTACCACTATTGTGATTGGTAGATTTGAAAATTGTAATAGTTTTCCTTTTCTCCTCTCTGTGAGGACATCTTTTCCCCACCTCACACTACTTGATTATTTCTAACGTTGTTCAGTTTTTCACCTCCCATTCAGCCTTCTCTATGATTATTTTTCCTTTATGATATATAAACTTTCATTTCTTTATCATTTTGAAAGCGTGAGTACTGGGTGTTAAGAGAGAAGCAGCATTCTCACATACTTTCTATATTGAGTTATTGAGAGAGAATTTTTCACACCACTAAAATTTCTTATAGGGTGTTCAGTTCTGTGGTGTATATGTTACTTCCTTTACAAATTACCTGTACAGTTAAGACCCTAGGTCTTTTTGTTGGTTTGTTCATAAATGCTTACATTCATTAGATAATAAAGTGATTTTTTCATTATGATTGTACCAGAATTTCTTAAATGGGAAATTTTGTAAATATACTTTATTATGTCATTGATGCTCAAGAATCTGAAATGAAATCTGCTGTTTTGTGCTTTAAACTAAACTTTCTAATTGTATGTAGTCACGCACATAGAGCCTTTTCTTATAAATATAAAATGTTACAAGTACTTTAGCAGGCATGTGCTTAACTGCTTCATGCCATGAGGTTAACAGTAGCTATATAGTTATATCACAACATTGCCACTTGGGGTTTGGATTATAATTGAAACTAATTTATTAATGATCATAGCACCTGTCTCTGAAATCTCTCTATGTTTATAATTTGATGATTCTATAATTGCTAGATTATGAAGATCAGAGATTTTCATTTTCTGGTGAAACTAATGTGACCTCATGTGTTCTGTCAGCAGTTTCTTGTAGTATTAAGGTTAAATCTACATAAGAAATAAGAGTTCCCAAGGCCCTTTCTCACCCCTTGAAGCCTGGTGATTACCCCTTCCCAGCCTTGGCAAAAGGCTTGAGGTTTATGTGTCCATAAATTGTGTCAGAGAGGCTCTGGACACAAGAAAACTACCAAGCACATTAACAAAGAGGGGCAGGATTAACTGGAAATCAAATCATAGAGAAGAATAAGACCAGAGACTCTCTTTTGCCACTGGCTCCAAGAACTTTGACAACCAGTTGTTTATTTCTGTCACCACTCCTTCCCTCATCAGCAGATAATTGGAGAATTCCTCTCTGGAGAAAAAAAGTAGCTCCAGAAAAAAAGATATTCGTATTTGGATACCCCAACAAAATGACCAGATACCTACATGATCATCCTACAGTGAAACCCAACAGTTGAAAAGCCCACTTCCATGCACACAGAGCTTCTAGTCAGCTTTTTAATGCTCCATTCTTAAGTGTCAGTGGATAGTAAAGGAAGACCTCCAAAACAAGCAGAAAAAAGAAACTCAGTAGAAAATGTAGACAATGCAAAGAGCATAAGAAAACTTAAAAAATATAATTAATATCATCAAAAGTCATGGAAAATATAGCATTTCTAAAATAAGAACAAGTGCTGTTAAGAAAAAACATAAAGGAGACTTACATGGCATGAGTTCCAGGATATGTTGTTAAATGAAAGAAAGAAAGATGCAAAAGAGTATATAGTATGCTACCTTTTGCAAGGAGGATGGAGAGAAAAAGAACATATGTATTTTTACTTATTTTTGCAAAAAGAAACGCAGGGAGAATAAACTAGAAACTAAAGAAATTGGCTACCTACAGAGTTGGGATAGAAAAGGGGTAGAAGAGATAGGGGAGGGAACAAGACTTTCCTGATTATATTTTTTATATTATTTTGATTTTTGAACCATGCTAATGTTTTTATATATTCAAAAATTTAAAGATCAGCAAGAATGGGGAAACACAAAAATTGAATACAAACAAAAAGAAGTGAAGATAACTGCATAACAAATTGATAACATAACCATGCAGAAGAAAAATAGAATTAATTCAAGTAACTTTTGAATACATTACTCTGATTAATTACCCTTAGTGGAATATATTATAAGGACAAAAATAACTCAAAGAAAATTTGAACTCTGTTGTTGGTAGTAGTGTGGGAGTAGCTATTTTGTAGCTATTTTGAAACTATTTTGTGTCTATTGTAAGACTGGGCATATGAGTAAATATATTGATGTTGTTGGAAAACAGAGGTCTTACTTGGGAGAAGAAAGATAAAAATATGGAATGGGAGAAGAAGAGGAGGAACTGTATGATGTTATATTGGAACAGAATTATCAATATGAATTCATGATGGAAAAAAAAATTTCCTAACTCTGTTCAGTGGAAAGGCCTAGAAGCAACGAAATCCCGGGAGCAATGAGTATAACTAACACCTAGATCTTGGGCACTCTCCGTCACTAAAAATACTAAATACCATCCGTCACTAAAAGGAGCCAAGACTCCTTGGAGAAATGACTGATTCCAAATCTAGGGTAGGGAAACTAAGGAAGACATATCACAAGGACACAGGAACTATTTTGAATGGGTTCCCACTGGCCAAATGTGGGATAATTTGAACATCATAAAGAATAAGGATACTAATAAATTACAACACATTGAATAAAAAAACTAATCTATAATTCCATAATAATACTTTAAGAAAAGTTATCTTGGAGAACGGGAAAGCTCTTTTTTAAAAAGAATGCCAATTAACGCATGTAGAAGGAATGACAAATTTAGAAAATTACATTTTACAACCACCATTGTAATAATTGATTCAGGTAAGGATCATCATTGGTTGCTAAATCCGTATGGTGAAAAACTATTGGGGAATAGAATATTCACACAGTTCGAAAGTATAACCCATAGATAACTTATTAATTACAAAGAGAAAAAGTACCTTTAAAATAGAGAAATCTGGTAGACACTACCTTAACCTAGTGACCAAACTTAATTGTGGAGCAAATTGACATCATGTACCTCCTGATGTGATGTACTGAGGACACATCATTACCTATATTGCGTTTCTACCAAAAATGTTTAGCCTGGATCTAATAATCAGGAACCACTAGACAAATACAACTTGAAGGCATTCTTTAAAAAACAAGCCTGGACATTTTAGAATAAATGTCAATGTCACACACCCACACAGAGTAGTAAACTTACCAATTCAATGTATAGATCCTGATTGGATTCTGGATGGAAAAAATATATACAAAGGACATTATTGGGACAATTGATGAAATATGAACATAGACTAAAAGTTAGATAAATTTCTTGGGTGTGATATAGTTGTATTTCAGTTATGTAGGAGAATGTCCTTGTTTTTAGGAGATACAGGCTAATGAAATATTTTGGGGTGAAATGTAATGATGTCCACAAGTCATTCTCAAATGATTTAGCAAAAAAGAATGAAAAATTAGAGAGAGGATGAAGTAGGAGAAGGCAAATGTGGAAAAATTAACAGTTGCTAAACTAGGAGAAGCGTGTATAGGTGTTCATTGTTATTAATCTTGCAACATTTCAAAATTAAAAATGGGAGTGGTAAATAAATAAAGGAACAACCAGAGAACAAGAGATTATGGAAATGAAAAATGTCATTGCTGAAATAAAGTCAAGGAAATCTCCAAAGAGTAGAACAAAAAGAGAGAGAAAATAGACAAAAGATAAGAAAATTAGAGGATTAGCCTAAGAGATCCAACATCTGACTAGTTCTAGAAAGAGAGGATAGGAAAAAGGGGAGGAAATTATCAGAGAAATAATACCCCAAAATTGTCCAGAACTTCAGATCATGAGTTTCCTGATTGAAAGGGCCTACCAAGTACCCACCACAATGAATGGGAAGGAAATAAAAACACACCAAGTCACATTATCATAAAATTTCAGAGTTGAGGATAAAGAAAAGAACCTAGGGGCCAGCCCCATGGCCTAGTGGTTAAGTTCAGCACACTCCGCTTCGGCGGCCCAGGTTCACAGGTTCAGATCCCAGGCACAGACCTAAACCACTCATCAGCCATGCTGTGGCAGTGACCCGTACATAAAGTAGAGGGAAATTGGCACAAATGTTAGCTCAGGGCTAATCTTCCTCAAGCAAAAAAAGAGGAAGATTGGCAATGGATGTTAGCTGAGGGCGAATCTTCCTCAGCAAAAAAAAAAAAAAAAGAGAGAGAGAGAGAACCTAAAAGCTGTGAGAGGAATATCTCTAGGGTCTGGGGGCGGGGTAGAATTGAACTAATAGATTACCTAATGTAGTTCATTATGAAAAAAATAGTGTTCACACAAGTTTTATAATTCTAGAAAAAAGTTTAGAGAGAATTACCAATAGTGACATAAACTAAGCACATGATAAAACAAGGCAATTACTAAGTCCAAGAAGAATAAAAAATTATATGAGAAAATATCTATAAAATCCTAGTACCTACTTGGCTCAACAGGTAATACTTACATAGTCATAATAAGGTAAACACTGAATATTAACTTAAACAGTGGTGATATAACCAGTGTTATTAGGAGAATGAAGAATGAGACAGGAGGAATGTGGGATAGTATAATAGTATGAGAGTGCTAAATTTCAAATATATATATACACACACACACAAGTGTGCACGCACATGTATATACATGTATGTAAACACCAGAAGAAGTAGATATGAATTTGGGGAGTGGAAGGAGATACTCAAGAGTGGAGAAGGAGGAGGCAAAAGACTGTTCTTTTTGTTATAAGCTTTGTAATATTACTTGACTTTTTAAGGTATTTTTAAGGTATTTGTGCTTTAATACAAATAAAAATAATTTAAAATATATTTTATACATTTTTATTACTGGATAAATTATGTGTGATTTATTTCATTGGTGTTTCCACAAAAATAATTCCATTCTTTCTAATAGATTTTGATGAAGTTTTCATTGAGGATTTTATTTTGTTTGTTTTTGACAGTGGTAGATAGAAAAGTATAAAATATATAATCCATGGGGACTTCGGTGCCTATGACGTGGTCTACATATACCAAGGTTGAGGGCTACATTCTTCAAGATCCAGAGGAATTCAAATAGCTGAGCAAAATAGTTCTTTCTTAGACTGCCCAGCCAGCAATCAAGGGGGCAGCCTTCAATTAACCACTCAGAAGTGGGCACAGACAAATTTCAGTTATTTTGCTTAAGAGTATATCTGTAAAGGTCCTATCACCAGGAGTACCAGTAAAAGTGACAAAATTCCTTTTGTCTCCCAGCATATTTAACAGTAGCTGTCAAGAGACAAATTGTGGATAAGAGATTGGAATCTATACCAAATCTATGCAATGTCAAGTTTAATAGCTATTGTTAATAAGAATAACTATTGGAAGAAGTAAACTTTTCATGGAGACATCTTTTTTATTTCAAAATACACATAAGTATTTCAAGATATTATTTTTAAATCATTTAAATCCTTGTATAAATAACTGTTTTTGATTTAAACATTTACTGATTACAGAAAATATCACCTTTAAAAAATTTTCACCCTTTCTGCCCTTCAAAATGAAAAATAAAACATTAAAATTTTATTTCTTCTATGCAAAATGGTTTACGGTATATGGAATTTCAGAGATTTTTGTTTGTTCACTGGACTGATAGCTCTACGGTGAAGAAAACATTCCTACCTCGATTTTTCCCTCTTATACTGTGGATGAGAACTTGGGAGAGGTATTTTAATGAGTGCAAATCCTTCAACATATTTAGTTAGAAAATATTACATATTTTCAATTATTATGCTAGTTATATAATCTTTCTCTATGTTTCTCTTGTTTTTGCTTTTTAGGGTAAGATAGCTGAACGTGGTACCCACCAGGGTTTGCTTGCTAACTCTGGCAGTATCTATTCAGAAATGTGGCATACACAGAGCAGCCGTGTGCAGAACCATGTTTATCCCAAATGGGATGCAAAGAAAGAAAATGTGTCCAAAGAGGAGGAAAGGAAGAAACTACAAGAAGAAATTGTTAACAGTGTGAAGGGCTGTGGAAACTGTTCGTGCTAAGTCACATGAGACATTTTTTTCCTTTCTTTTTTTTTTTTTTTTTGACTACACATTTGCACTGAAGCAGAATTGTTTTATTAAAAGAAAATCATACATTCCCATTTTCTACAATCCTTCTTTTAGATAAGATTTATTTGAAAGGGGATTTGAATTTTACATCTTTCACAATCTCTTTAATGTATCTATATTTATCCCCAAATTATTTTCTTGTTACTGCCTTAGCTGTGCTCAAAGCATAATTTTTGTTACTATTTTGACTTTACTCCATTTCCATTTTTGAAGCCTGATAGCCGTTTGATATCCATAACCAAATGAATCAGATTGGTTTCCAAATTTTTGTAGTTTTTAAAAACTCCCTTATGCTGACAATTTAGATGGAAAGTGTCTGTTTCTTAAAATTAAAAAAAAGAAAGAAAAGAAGACAGTGTAGGTTCATTGTTTCTCCTCTCCACCCCCCCCATTGAAATAATTCAATGATAAATACGTATACTTACATTTTTAAAAGTATTTGCCACTATATACCTTTTGGAGGAAAAACCTTAATTCTCATGTTGGTATGTAGAATGTTCTTCATCACTAACCAACATTATAACTATTTTCTAGTGGTGGGAATTTTATTTTTCCACCAAAATGATGTATTGCTTTTGTTTTGGACCAAAATTTATATATTTCTTTTTAAAGACTTAAAAACCCTGATATAATTTGAAAGTTGCCATACTGGGAGTGATCTAAAAAGCTTAGGGAGTTAATTGTCTTTTCTATTTCCATCTTAAATGCACTGTTTTTACTATCTGAAGTTATACAAGGAAACAACTAAATGGGATATGTTCATGCACATGCTCACACATATGTATAAGGGAACATCCAATGCATTGTTAGTGACCTTTAGGTAAATAGGAGAGGATTACGTATGTATTCTCTTTAAATGATTAGGACTCTAATCTGTGTTGACACTTCAGAATTACTTTATTACAAGTTCTTCCCTTCTTTTTTCAGTAATTTAATGAGTTCCTTTAAGCTTGACATAACGAGGAGGAGCCCAAACAAAATAATCAAGTTTTGCCTGCTAGAAATAATAAAATGTTGGTATGTGTTCACTTAGAATGCTCCTCTCTTTTCCAATTTGAACTTGCTTTAATTTATTTGGTAGTAATCATTCAGTTTGAAAAACTTGGTATCTCATGATTGGCCACATAACTCTATATAATGAGGTTTTATTTCTCAGAAAATGTTTTAAAGTATTTATTGGTTTATGGTTTTAATGTGTTTTAAATGATAATTTGGTATGGGTGAGACTAATGTTTTTTTCTGTTTGGTTTTGTATTGTTGTCATTGGTAGGTGGATATCTAAACTTACCCAACTCGGGTGTCCAGTTTTGTTATATAAAGGCAATTTGATAAATAGCTTGAAGCTAGTATTTCACAGTCTTTGACACCAGAGTAAGTGATGCAGGATCTTGCTTTTGAAGTTGGAGTTAACACTAAGATGTATAATCAACTGCAAAATGTTTTTTTTTTCTTGGACATTTCTTACTGTGAAGCAATAGACATTACTGCTTTTCTGAGGAAAAAAAGGCACTTTGAATTAAATCAGCTGCATTACTAGAAATGTGGTTAGTCTAGATAGAAATTTTGCTTCTGTTGATTCTTTCTATACATTTCCAGTGATGCTGATGGAAAAGATTTCATTTACTTGCATAATCAAGCAGGTAAGAAGTAATATTCATTTTGAGTGTGAATAGTGGTATTCAAAGTAAGTGATTCTGTGATATGGGAAACATTTAGTCAAGGAAGGATAGGAATGGTTTTAGGGTGGGGATGATTTCCCCACTAAGAGAGTTGAAGCTATTTTCTTTTCATATGGTTGGAGGCGGTCTCTAGACCATTGGGTCGTTGTGGTCATTAACCAGTATTTTCAGCTAAGAAAAACTTAAATTACCTGAAAAACACAGTTATTGTAGGGGCTGTAACTAAGTCTTAAATATTTTTCTCTTAACTCTGTCATATTAAGGTGGTTCTATACAGTGAAATAATGGGCAAATCAAAATGAAAGATGATTCACTCAGAGGAAATGCCAAGAAAAGAGCATTTATTATAATGTACTAATTTTACATCATAATATTACATACTCACACAAAAGGATAAAGTATATAAATTTCTAAATCAGTGTTGCAACGTAATTTTTTTAATATATTAGGATGAATAAGCTATAGTTTTGAGACATGGGCTCTGAAAATGGAGCAAGATGATACAGTTTTATTTCTTATATCCCTTTATTTTAAAGATTGAAAATTTTACTTTCTTCCTAAGGGAATCCCAGTTTACAAAAATTAAATTGAAACCGAGGTAATTTGGGATCATAAAAACTGGGCCAGATGCCTTCCTGAAGGTTTTTAACATAGAAATATCTTGGTGAGCAGATGGGCTCATGTGGAAATTTTTGAACAGCTCAAGTCTGAGGGTCACTTGTAAGAATCAGAAAGAGGCCTTAACATTTGGACAAACTGAAAATATGCATTTACTTTTCCTCTACAGGGATTTGTACCTTTTATATACCTTAAGATAAATATTTTGCCTTTTCCCTTAGATGTTGACAAAGCTCAGTTTGTGAAGATGGCTAGTTTAAAAATATGTTTTGTTTTTAAAGGCAAGATATTTAAAGATTATATGATTCCTTGTTTCTGGATCACTTTGCCCAAACTGCCATCTTACTTCTATCCTTCCTAACTGTCGGATGTGTCAGTGAGTAGCACCTTTTGCCAATATATAGTCATAATTATCTTACCTTGTAACTTTATCATAGGATATTGTGTTGTGGGTTAGTAGTTGAAAGCATTCAAGTACGTTTGCAGTGGCAACTTTCTTAAATTATAGAAAGGTCCCTTCTCTCCCTGCTTTGAGGAAACAGATTTTGAGTGTAAACAATATAATAAATGACAATATGAAGTCAGATAAGCTGGCTAAAAGTGATTAGTTAAGACGAAATGACTCAACAAGGGAGGCCCTTTACCAAATTTTATCGTTATAGCAATCTGTGCAAATAATCATTACTGAATAAAAAATATGTCTTTGTGATTAGAAATGGGTGTCCCATTGAAGCAACTCTTTTCTGCAATGCATAGGGAGAATTGATATTTTGTCATTCACACACTCAGAATAAGTACAGATGATTAATAGACACTTTGGAAGTACGACCTTACAACCTTATGCAGAAGGTGAAAACTTGGAATTGTCTCAGAGAGAAAGTAATTGTTTGCAGAGCTCATAATATGGGTAAAATGGTAGCAAACTATAGTGCTTTCACTTAGCATTAAGCTGTCATATTTTTGAAGACCAATCAGTGAAAGGCAACTTTCTGTTGCCCCCAATTTCTCAGTTCTAATGATTAGGAAGGAAACCTTTAGGAAGGAAACGTTGACTGCAAACCATGTTTTAAACTAGCATTTTGATTAGCTAGGTAGAGTTCCAACCAATTAAAAACAGGTTGGAATATTTTTGGTGAAAAAAAGGCAGTAGATTGTTTCCATATTTCCTGTTCTCACACAGCTACAGTAGAATGTTTTTCACTGATGACTTTCTTTTCCATTTCTATTTCATAACATCATAGGATTTTAGAGTTGGAAGGAATTTAGAAGTCCTTTAATACAATTTTCTCATTCTACAAATGAGGAAACTGAACTTCAGGAGAAGTCACTGAGCTTGCTAGAGGCCAAGTTGGGATGAAAACGCTGGCTCCTGACACCCCGTCTATTTCTCTTTTTGCTGGACCACATTTCTGCTCAGAAATTATGTTCAAAAATATATTCAAGGGTGAGACTTCCAGAATGGTGAAGTGAGGAGCTCAATAGACCCTCTCTCCAGCAAAACAACAACTTAACTGGTAAAAATTTTTTTAAAAAAAACAATCATTTAAAGTCTCTAGAAATTTTTCAGAGGGCATATAGAAATTAGAGAAACATTCATTCAAGAAAACTTATTAAATCTCAGTAAGAACAGCAAGAGTCTATGGCATTTGAGGAATTACCTGCATACCCCTCATCCCACCAAGTCTGTGTTATAGAAGCTCTACCCTCGGTGCTCTATTCTGGGCAGATGTGATGAAGATGTTGTGAGGAGGTAGGGCTCCCTCTTCCCCCAGCTCCCACTCGGAGGCTACAGTTTCACTCTGGCAGGGGTAGCTGCCTGCATTTCTCATTCCCCCAACCCTGTGTTGCAGAAAATATTCCAGGCAGGCACAACCAAGTGGACTGGAGATCCGTTCGACCACCCAGCCTGCACTCTTAGAATGGAAGCAGTATTCCATGTACAAGCTGAGAATACTAGGGCCCTGACTTTTTCCACCCCAGCTTACTCAAAAGTTGGAGGTTTTACTCAAGTAGAGGAAAACTGAGAATGTCAGGGACTGCCACCATGCCCCAGTGCCCACTCATGGAGTGTGGTTTCACTCTGGGCCCCTTGCCCCCGACTCCAGTTCAGTGGTGCAGAGGTTCTTTCCAAAGGGGAAGGCATGTGATGAGGACAAAGAATTTCACAGCTCTGCCTGAGAGAACTGGCTTCATTTGAAATAGAGCATGGAGAACTCCATCCCTAAGGGCATTGTCAAAAACCATGGAGAGCTTAGTGGAGAGCAGTTAGGAGGAGCTGGTACAAGCAAAGTAGTAGAGCAACCAGAAGTTTAACAGGGAGAAACCAAGAGCGAGACAAGAAGAGCCCTCCTGGGAGCACTGTCAACTCTGAGGATTGAAAAGCTGTGTGCATGTGCTGGGCTACACCCACTCAGGACAATCAGAACAGAACTTGGGACAGATTTAAAAGCATTTCCCAATACATGCAGACCCATCAACACAGGGCAAAAGCTTCACTGGCACAAGGAACTTGACCAAACACTGACTGAACAATAAGTTGCTCTGACCCAGAAGTGACGCCTAGGAACACAGGCTTAAAGATAAAATCACACTCATCCCTTGCAATCTGTAAGAGTATGTGTACATTCAAGGCTGTGCCCTCTCAGAACAGAGAAGGAACCTCCAAGCTAGTCTCTGGCTGAACATGGGTCTAAAGTAAACTCCCTGAATTATGATAGCAGCCTTCAAGCACACACATATCCAGTGGTAACGGGGAAAAATCTTACTGACCAATAAGTGCCTTATGCAAACCCAGGGGCAACTCTCAGGTAGCTAGACTAAAAGATAGAGATAACAGGCTGCATGCTGCAGGGGAAATAAATAACCAAGCAAATAACACTCCCCCAAGGAGGAGGATCATTATCCAGACTTGCTATAAGATACTATATAAAATGTTCAGTTTATACCAAAAAATTATAAGACGTGCAAAGAAACAGAAAAGTGTCACCCATACAGGGGAAAAAAGCAGGCAATAAACACTGCCTTAGAAAGGGCCCAATGGTGGATGTAGCAGACAAAAATTTGTCAGTGATGAAATAGAAATTATAAAAACAAAGAACCAAATGGAGATTCTGGAGTTGAGAAGTACAATAACAGAAATGAGAAATTCACTAGAAGAGCTCAATAGTATATTTGAGGACACTGAAGAAAGAATCAGTGAACTTGAAGATAGATCAGTAGAGATTATGCAATCTGAACAACAGAGAGAAAAAATAATGAAGACAAATAAGCTCAGAGAAATGTGGGACACTGTTAAGCATACCAATATATGCACAATGGGAGTACAGAGGAGAGGAAAGGAACAGAAAAGAAATATCCAAAGAGATGGATGGAAACATCTAAATTTGATTTAAAAAAATTAATCTGCATATCAAAGAAGCTCAACAAACACCAAGTAAGGTAAACACAGAGATCCAAACACAGACACTTGATAATCAAATGTTGAAAACTAAAGATAAAGGGGAAATCATGAAATCCATCAGAAAAAATGACTCATCAGATACAAGGAAACCCCAATATGATTAACAGGTGAAGTTTCATCAGGAACAGTGAAAGCCAGAAGACAGAAGGATGACATATTCAAATTGCTGAAATTAAAAGTATCAACCAAGAATATTATGTCCAAAACTATCATTCAGAAATGAAGGTGAAATAAAGATGTTACCAGATAAATAAAAGGAAAATCCATTACTAGTAGACCCGTATTACAAGAAATACCAAGGAAATTAGGCAAAAAGCAAGTGACACTAGACAGTAATTCAGATCCACACAAAAAGGCAAAGAGCACCAGTAAAGGCACTCATATAGGTACTTATAAAAGACAGTATAATTACATCTTTCTTTTTTCTTCTCTTAAAAGACTTAAAAACTTCTCTTGAGTTAGAAGGCAACTACATGAAACAATATGTGTATTATTATTTTCTTGGGGGTGGAAACAAAGCTGTCTTAGAGTAAGGAAATGATACCAGGTGTTATCTAGAATCCACAAGAAAAGATGAGGAGAGCCAGAAATGGTGTATGAGATGGTTAATGTAACAAACTATGAATATGTATACCTGTTCTCCTCTCAGCTATTTTAAAAGATACAAGATCACATAAAGTAATAATTATAACTGTATTGTTGGGTTTGTAACATATATAGATGTCATATGTATAACAGTAACAGTATGAAAAGGTGGGATGGAAAGGAGCTATATAGGAGTAAAGTTTCTGGATTTCACTGGAACTAATCAGTGTAAATATGAAGTAAATTCTGGTAAGTTAGGATATATATTGAAATCCCTAGAACAACCACTAAGAAAATAACTCTTAAAAAAGATACTTAAGGGCCGGCCTGGTGGCGCAAGCGGTTAAGTGCGCGTGCTCCACTGTGGCGGCCCGGGGTTCGCCGGTTCGGATCCTGGGCACGCGCCGATGCACCACTTGGAAAACCATGTGGTGGCCTCCGATATAAAGTGGAGGAAGATGGGCAGGGATGTCAGCCCAGGGCCAGTCTTCCTCAGCAAAAAATAAAAAATGAGGATTGACAGATGTTAGCACAGGGCTGATCTTCCTCACACACACAAAAAAAGATACTTAAAAGATTAAAAGGATCAAAATGTTACACTGAAACATATCCACTTAATACAAAATAAGGCAATAAAAAAGGAATAGAAAAAGAAGACATGAGGCATGGAAAAAAATAAAATGGAAGATGTATACCCAGCCATATCAGTAACAACATTAAATATGAATTAATTAAATAAAAAGGCAGAGATTGTCAGATTGAATAAAAAAACCAAGATACAACTTAATCCAACAGATATGCTGTCTATAAGAGAAGCTCTTCAGATTCAAAGATACAAATAGATTGAAAGTAAAAGGATGGAAAAAAAATATATATATATATACACCATGCAAGCACCAACCCAAAAGGAGTTGGAATGTCTACACTAATATCAGGCAAGATAAACTTTAAAACAAATCAGTGTTACTAAAGATAAGGGACATTTCACAGTCTATGCAGAAATAGAAGTATAATGATGTACACCTGAAATTTTTACAATGTTATAAACCAATGTTACTGCAATAAACAAAAAATTTAAAAAAAAAAGATGCAATCTGTCAGAAAGGTATAACAATTTTAAACATATTCACCTAAGAACCTATCAAAATAGATGAAACAAAAACTGACAGAATTGAAGGGAGAAATAGACAATTCAACAATAATAGTGAGAGATTTCAGGGCCCCACTTTCAATAATGGATAGAACATAGGCCGGCCCCATGGCTTAGCGGTTAAGTGCACGCGCTCCGCTACTGGCGGCCCAGGTTCGGATCCCAGGCGCACACTGACAAACCGCTTCTCCAGCCATGCTGAGGCGGCGTCTCACGTACAGCAACTAGAAGGATGTGCAACTATGACATACAACTATCTGCTGGGGCTTTGGGGAAAAAAAAAAAAGGAGGATTGGCCGTAGATGTTAGCTCATAGCTGGTCTTCCTTAGCAAAAAGAAGAGGATTGGCATGGATGTTAGCTCAGGGCTGATCTTCCTCAAAAAAGAAAAAATAATAATAATGGATAGAACAACTAGGCAGATCAACAAGGAAATAGAAGACTTGAACAGCAGGATACACATTGAGCTCAGTGCACATGGAACATTCTTCAGGATAGACTATATGTTAGGCCATAAAATAAGCCTCAATAAATTTAAAAAGATTGAAATCATACAAAGAATGTTCTCTGACCACAATAAAAATGACATTAGAAATGAGTAAAGGGGAGGAAAACTTGAGGACTTCAAGAGGAAGTTAAACAACACATTTAAATATGGGTCAAAGGAGAAATCACAACAGAAACTATAAAATACTTTGAGATGAATGAAAATGAAAACACAGCAAAAACGTATGGGATGCAGCAAAAGCTGGCATTAGAGGGAAGTTTATAGCTGTAAATGCCTATATTCAGAGAGAAGGAACATCTCAAATCAATAACCTAACCATTTGCCTTAAGAAACTAGAAAAAGTGGGCGGCCTGGTGACATAGTGGTTAAGTTCATGTGCTCCACTTTGGTACCCAGTGTTCCCAGGTTCAAATCTCGAGTGTGGACCTACACACCCCTCATCAAGCCATGATGTGGTGGCATCCCATGTACAAAATAGAGGAAAATGGACACGTTAGCTCAGGACCAATCTTCCTCACAAAAAATAAAATTAGAAAAAGAAGGGGCTGGCCCTGTGGCATAGTGGTTAAGTTCGGTGCATTCCGCTTCAGTGGCCAGGTTCGTGGGTTCAGATCCTGGGTGTGGACCTACACCACTCATCACCCACGCTGTGGCAGCAACCTGCATATAAAGTAGAGGAAGACTGGTACAGATGTTAGCTCAGGGCTAACCTTCCTCAAGAAAAAAGAAAATGAGGAAGATTGGCAAAAGATGTTAGCTCAGAGCTAATCTTCCTCAGCAAAAAAAAAAAAAAACTAAGAAAAGAGAAAACTGAACCCAAAGCGAGCAGAAGGAAAGAAATAACAAGTACAGCATAAATTAGTGGAATAGATTAGATTAGATTAGAATCTAATAGATTAGGGCATAAATTAGTTAAATAGAGAATGTAAAATCAATAGAGAACATTAACAAAACCACAAGTCGGTTCTTTGGAAAGATCAACAAAATTGTTAAATCTTCTAACTAGACTGATCAGTAACAAAATAGTGAAGACTCAAATTAGTAAAATAATGAAGGGGAAGATATCACTACAAGTCTTACAGAAGCAAAAAAGAGTGTAAAAGACTATGAACAACTGTATGCCAACAAATTAGATAACTTAGATGAAATGGACAAATTCTTAGAAAGATACAAACTGCTGAAACTGACCTAAGAAGAAATAGCCAAACCAAGTATATCTGTAACAAGTAAAGAGATTAAATTACTAATCCAAAAACTACCCACAAAGAGAAGCCAAGGCCTAGATTCACTACTGAATTCTCACAGACATTTAAAGAATTAATACCAATACTTCACAAACTTTTCCAAAAAAAAAGAAGAGAGAATTCTTCCCAACTCATTGTATGAGACCAGTATTATCCTGATACCCAAACCAAAGACATCACAAGAAAACTGCAGAGCAATATCCCTTATGTATATAGATACAGAAATCCTCAACAAAACACTAGCAAACTGACCCCAGCAACATTTTGGAAGGACTGTACAGCATAGCCAAGTGGGATTTATTCCAGGAATGCAAGATTAATGTAACAGCCAAAAATCAATGTAATACACTATAGTAATAGAATAAAGGATAAAAACCATATGATCATTTCAATCGATGCAGAAAAATCATTTGACAAAATCCAACACCCTTTCGTGATAAAGATGCTTAATAAACTGGGTTTGCATGGAAGCTGCCTCAACCTGATAAAAGCCATCTATGGAAAACTCAGAGTTAACATAGTTAATGGTGAAAGACTGAATGATGTCTTCCTAACATCAAGAATGAGACAAGAATGTTTGCTCTTACTGCTTCTATTTGCTGTTGTACTGGAGATTCTAGCCAGGGCAAATAGGCAATAAAAACAAAGTTGGAGGACTCTAACTTTTCAATTGCAAAACTTACCCCAAAGCTGCAGTAATCAAGATATGTATGGTGCTGGCATAAGGATGGACATATAATCAGTCCAGAAGTAAACCGTTACATTTATGGTCAGTTGATTTCTAACAAAGGGTGCCAAGATGATTCAATGGGGAAAGAAGATTGTCTTCAACAAATGGCGCTGGGACAACTGGATATCTGCATGCAAAAAAATGAAGGTAAACTCCTTCACATCATATGTAAAAATTGACTCAAAGCAGATCATAAACCTAAATGTAAGAGCTAAAACTATAAAATTCTTAGAAGAAAACAGTAAATCTTCATGACCTTGGGTTAGGCAATGGTTTCTTGGATGTGACGTCAACAGCACAAGCACCACAAGAGAAAATAGATAAATTGAACATCATCAAAGTTAACAACTTTTGTGCTTCAAATGATACTGTCAAGAAAGTAAAACCCTTAGAACGGGAGAGAATATATTTACAAATCAGGTATCTGGTACAAGACTGTATCCAGAATATGTAAATATAATTACAACTCAATAATGAAAAAACTAATAACCCAATTTAAAAATGGGCAGGAAATCTGAATAGAAATTTTCCAAAGAAGGTATACAAATGTCCAGTAAGCACATGAAAAGATTCTCAACATCATTAGCCATTAGGGAAATGCAAATCAAAACCACAGAGAGAGAGCACTTCACACTCATAGGATGGCTATAATCAGAAGGACAGAAAATAAGAATGTTGGCAAGGATGTGGAGAAATTGGAACCCTCATACATTGCTGGTGAGAATGTAAAATGGTGCAGCTGCTTTGGAAAACAGTCTGACAGTTCCTCAAAAAGTTAAACACGGAGTTACCATATGACCCAGAAGTTCCACTCCTAGATATAATACCCAAGAGAATTGAAAACATATGTCCACACAACAACTTATACATGAGCATACATAGTAACATCATTCATAATAGCCAAAAAGTGTAAATAACCCAAATGTCCATCAACTGATGAATGGATAAATAAAATCTTTTGTATCCATACCATGGAATATTATTCGACAATAAAAAAGAATGAAGTACTAATCCATGTTACCTATGGATGCTTCCCACATATTGTATGCTTCCATTCTAGAACATGCAACTCTATAGAGATAGAAGGTAGATTTGTGGTTGCCTAGGGATAGGAGTGTGTTGTGGGGAAATAGGGAGTTACTGCTAGTGGGTATGGGGTAAGTATATTGACTATAGCCTGTGTCGTCATGTGGTTCACAACGCAAAATGTGTTTTGTACATATGCTGACCTTGTAGTACATTGCTACTGTTTTATTTCTGTATTCCAAGAAGTCATGCCATTGAAGTAAGAAATCAGTATCCTCAAGCAGTTTTTTCTTCTGGTTTTAATTATAGGAGTCTCCAACTGCTATTTCCAAAGGTTCATTTACCACACTTAAAACATTTTTGATGATGATGATTTAAAAAAAACCTCTACAGATGCTGCCCTTAACTGTAGTCATGAAACATGAAGAACGAACCCTTTTTCCACAAGTAATATTGATGCCAGTTTGTCTATAAAGAAAAGCCACTGCATGAATTATAAGCTGCAAATTTATACATAGGATGATATTGTAAATTAATAATTTATTAAAGTAATAATTTCATAGTTGTATAGAATATCAGAATTGGAAGAAATCTCAAATGGTTTAGTCCAATGATCAGCAAACTTCTTCTGTAAAGGGAGTATCTCAACAGTTCACAGTCCTGAAAGTTTCTGATTTTTCCCATGTTTGGCTCCTTAATTTAGCTTTAAGTTTTCAGGCCATGCATGTTCCTTTCTTCTGATTATTTTTCTTCTAATGCAACACCTAGCACTCATTTATGCAACAATAAATAACTAGCACTAAAACAATGAACTATTAGCTAACTTCATGGTGATCAGGAATTCTCAGAAATACATGAAATCTATAAATAAATAAGTCCCATTTCACCTTCCTATTCACCAACCAGATTCATTAACATATGAAAATTGGTTACTTACCCTTTCTTTTATCTCACTGTAACCCACTGGTGGGGGGAGGGGAGAAGCAAAATGACCAGAGGTCTAAAATCCAGAGGAAGAAGAAAGTTTAGTTATTGGTAATCTGGGAATCAAATTTTCAACTACAGAATAATTAAGAATTGATTAAGTGAAGCCTTGGTTGAGCCAGTTGTTCTCCCAGCTGACTTCCCTTCATGATAAAACTTTGGTGGTAAGGCTTGCTTAAGCAGAGCAGTTGAAAGAGAATAGAAAGAATAGCTTTCTAGATTTGTTGCTGAATGTCCTTTTCAAAAATGATATTTCATTGCAGGATTTTGGTTTCCCTAATGTCCTGCTGTTTCTCATGATCTGTCTGTGTTTAGGAAGAAGAAAAAATGAAACACATAATAATATAATCAAGTGAAGCCTTCATATAAATTTCAAATGGTCGTGCCCTCTCTAACGTCTCAGAGGTATTAACACTACTCTTCATATTTTAATACCACATGAAATGCATTAATGTATCATTTAACCTCTAGCTCAGAATACAACTTGTATGGTCTCTGCATCCATTTGTGTATCCATTCTAATTTAGCCTTTGAAATTATAGTTAATGTTCTAAGAAAGCAATGATTAACATGACCAGCTCTAACACAGATATGGTTGGGATTTCCAATGAACTCTTTCTGGTTAACAATGAAAAGTTTTCAGGCCCTAGTAACTAGGGTTTATGTGAAAGATTTCCTAGTAATATCACTCACTCAATAAATGCTATGGGGAAAAAATGTGAAAATGTGAGGATAGACAGGGAGAACAAAGCCATGTGATGATAGAGGCAGAGATGGGTGATGGCATCCACAAGCCAAGGAATGCCTGGGGCTACCAGAAGCTGGAAGAGTCAAGAAATAATCCTCAGAGGTTTTGGAAGGCCCATGGCCCTGCTAACACCTTGATTTTGGACTTCTAGCCTCTGGAACTCTGATGAAATGGAGGTCCAGAGTGGTTGAGAAACAAGCCCAGTCAACCAACTGACACAAAGCAGAATTAGGATCTGCTCCACATCTCAGCTAACCAATGGATCTTCAGTTTTGTTGGAGCTAACGGGTGGTTTTCAACTCCTTCAACCCTGGCGACATATCTGAAGAACCCAGGCTTAATGGGTGAGAATTTCCAAGGATGTGGTCAGGGTATGAGCAGAAACCGCTGGAGGATTCTATTTTCAGTCCATTCAGAGAGCATCATACTGCAAAGCTAATTAGAGTGCATAATGACTAGGGTAAGAGACCATCAATTGAAATGGGCAATCTAATGTCTTCTCTTGGGTTTTATTACATTTAATATTTTAATCCAATTACTAGTCTATACAGTTTAGCTGTCCTAAGACAATATAGGTGAAAATAAAACAAAAACCCAGGCTTTTCAGATGTTAGTTTAAATATGCTTTCACAACTTCTCTTTCTGAGGCCAAGTGGGAACTACTTCATATATGGCCTTGTAGGGTTTTAATGCCAGGTCCAAGAATTACAAGAATTTCTCACACTATGTATTTGTGGAAGAGAAAAAAATTACAGTAAGATTTATCTTTGTCAATTAGCCTAATTGGCCTCTTCTATATTCAGGTTTGAATATAGCTTTGCCAATCAAGCCTATGGGATTTGTTTCTAAGAGTCAGGAGGAGACTTCCAAGCAATTATTCACAAATCAGGAGCTAAAGGGACAAAATTAAATTATGAAAAAAATTGGAAGTACAATATATTTGCTTTCATCAATTTCCTGAGTCAAGAATAACTGATATACAATCAATTCTTTCATTTAATAAATGTTTTTTTAACACTACACAAATTACATCTTTTTGTGTGTGTGTGTGAGGAGTTCACCCCTGTGCTAACATCTGCCAATCCTCCTCTTTTTTTTCCTGAGGAAGACTGGCCTTGGGCTAACATCCGTGCCCATCTTCCTCTACTTTATATGGGACGCCGCCACAGCATGGCTTGCCAAGTGGTGCATCGGTGTGTGCCTGGGATGTGAACCGGCAAACCCCAGGCTGCCACAGCAGAGCGCGCACACTTAACTGCTCGCGCCACCAGGCCGGCCCCTACAAATTACATCTTGAAGTATAAAAACTGATATGGGACAGATCTTCAAAGACTACATTCCCATTCTTTCCTTTTTGTCTGTTCCTTTCTGCCTGTCTATGTAGCAATGTATGTACTTTTAAGAGGATTTAATCCTTTGGAAAAACTGGAGGCATGGCTCCCCACTGATTAGAATCAATTAACTTATTTCTTTTAAAAAGCCATTAGTCTAGCACAAGAAACCTGAAGAAGAGCAATACAGATCCCAATATGTCAACAAAGTATAACATTAATCAAAGAAAGTGACAATAATGCTTGCTCACACAGCAGTAATGTACTTGTAAAAAACTTGCTGACCATGTAGTTCCTTATTTATAGAAAAAGAACTATGCTTATAAAGGTCAACTTGTGGCAGTGTAATTGTGTCCAAGTATCAGTGAATGTTAAACGTGAAAGCATTAGGATCAGTTCCATTAAAAAATAAGAAAAAAGCAGGAAATAAAATCAGTACTCAAAATTACAGTTTCTTGCTAATAATGTCATCCAATTAATCACACTTTGGGACTTCTTTATTTCTCATTATAATGGGAGTTTTCACTCATATAAACTAGTAATAAGATTAAAGTCTAGAAGAATGTTTTGAAGAAGATAGTAGAGTCACTGTCCCTATATATTTTAAAGAATTGGACTGACATCTATCTCATCTAAATTAGGTGCTTTAGGCAATTTAACTCTAACAGCAGAGAATTTTGTGAATTTGAATTTACTTTCAACATTAAAAATTTAAACTTGAAAATATGTGTTAAAGTCCATTAAAGCTTAACAATTTTTTTAAAAATGTGAGTGAAGATGTATTCCTGAGAGAGGAAATATCATTGCTTCTTCTGAAGGCAAATCTCTCCTTAGGACCTTAGAAGTACATTATCACTCATTAGAAAGAACTTTGTTTTTTATAAATGACACAAAAAACCAGCTTGTGACAAAAGACATCCTGATAACTCGCTTGTATGAATGTGTGGAGGAATGCTTGAATTCCAGGGTTTTGTTTTGTTTTTTGTTTTTTTTTTTTTTGGTGAGGAAGATTGGCCCTGAGTTAACATCTGTTGCCAGTCTTCCTCTTTTCCCTCGAGGAAGATTGTCGCTGAGCTAACATCTGTGCCAGTCTTCCTCTATTTTGTATGTGGGATGCCGCCACAGCATGGCTCGATGAGTGATGTGTAGGTCCGCACCCGGGATCCGAACCCACAAATCCCCGGCCATTGAAGCAGAGCAAGTGAACTTAACCACTACGCCACTGGGCTGGCCCCCCAGGTGTTCTTTTTTCTTCATGCCGGAAGAAACGTTCTTAGACTTTTTAGAAAGACTGCTTTTGCTAGTGTTCGCACACTAGATATTGCTTTTATATGTTATAATGCAGTGCTGTTAGTAATAGAAATTTTTTTGTAATGACAATTTTAATAAAAATTTTATGAATTTAAGTTGTACAACATGATGTTTTGATATACATAGAGAAATGATTACTATAGTCAAGCTACTTAACATATCCATCTCCTCACATAGTCACTCTTTCTTTTTTTTTTTTTTTCCCCTGCTGAAGAAGCTTCACCCTGAGCTAACATCTGTGCCACTCTTCCTCTATTTTGTATGTGGGTCACCACCACAGCACGGCTGTCGAGTGGTGTAGGTCCATGCCTGGGATCCAAACCTACGAACCTGGGCTGCTGAAGCAGAGTGCATTGAACCTAACCACTACACCACAGGCCTGGCCCCCATAGTCACTTTTTGTGTTTGTGTGTGGTAAGAGCACCTGAAATTGACTCTCTTAGCAAATTTCTAGTATACAATATGGTACTATTAACTATAGTTACCATCCTGTAAGTTAAATTTCTAGAAGGTATTCATCCTACATAACTACATATCTGCAACTTTGTACCCTTTAACCAACATCTTCAAATTTCCCCTATTTCCCCACCCCTGGTAACCACTGTTCCACTCTCTGCTTCTATGAATTCAACTTTTTTAGGTTCCACATATAAGATCATGCAGTATTTTTCTTTCTGTGTCTGGCTTATTTCACTTAGCATAATGTCCTCCAGGTTCATCCATGATGTTGCAAATGGCGGGATCTTCTTAAGACTGAGTAATACTTCATTGTGTGTGTGTATACCACAATTTCTTTATCCATTCATCCATTGATGAACACTTAGGTTGTTTCCATATCTTGGCTATTGTGAATAATGCTGCAGTGAACATGGGAGTACAGATATCTCTTTAAGGTACTGATTTCATTTCCTTTGGCTATATACCCAGAAAAGGGATTCCTGGATCATATGGTAGTTCTATTTTTAATTTTATGAGGAACCTCCACACTATTTTCCATAATGGCTGCACCAATTTACATTCCCACCAACAGTGTACAAAGGTTCTCTTTTCTCCATATCCTCACCAACACTTGTTATCATTTGTCTTTTTGATAGAGCCATCCTAAAAGGTGTGAGGTGATACCTCATTGTGATTTTGATTTGCATTTAACTGATGATTAGTGATGTTGTGCACCTTTTCATACACCTGTTAGCCATTGTAAGTCTTTGGAAAAGTGACTATGCAGGTCCTTTCCCCTTTTTAAAATCAAGTTCTTTGTATTTTTTACTATTGTGTTGTATGAGTTCCTTATATATTTTAAATTTTAACCCCTTATCAGATATATGACTTGCAAATATTTTTCCCAATCTGTAGGTTGCCATTTCATTTTGTTGATTGTTTCCTTTGCTATGCAGAAGCTTATTAGTTTGATGTAGTCTTACTTGTTTATTTTTGCTTTTGTTGCTGAGCTTTTGGTGTCATATCAAAAAAAATTCATTGCCAAGACGAATGTCAAGGAAATTTTTCCTTATGTTTTCTTCTAAGGGTTTTATGATTTTAGGTCTTACATTTAAGTCTTCAATCCATTTTGAATTGATTATTGTGTATGGTATAAGATATGGGTCCAATTTCATTCTTTTGCATGTTGATATCCAGTTTTCCCAGCACCATTTATTGAACAGATTGTCTTTTCCCCATTGTGTATTCCTAGCACCATTGTTGAAAGTTAACCATATATGCTTGGGTTTGTTCCTGGACTCTATTCTGTTCCATTGGTCTATGCGTCTGTTTTTATGCCAGTACCATACAATTTTGATTACTATAGATTTGTAATATAATTTGAAATCAGGAAGTATGATGCCTCCAACTTGATTCTTTCTCAAGATTGCTTTGGTTCTTTGGGGGTTTTTTTGTGGTTCCATACAAATTTTAGGATTGTTTCTTCTATTTCTGTGAAAAACTCCATTGGAATTTTGTTAGGGATTGAATTGAATCTGTAGATTGCTTTGGGTAGTATGGACATTTTAAGAATATTAATTATTCTAGTACATGAACATGGAATATCTTTATTTGTGCCTTCTTCAGTTTCTTTCATCAATGGTTTGGTTTTCAGTGTACAGATCTTTCACTTCCTTTGTTGAATTTATTCCTAAGTATTTTATTCTTTTTGACACAATTGTAAATGGGATTATTTTCTTGATTTCCTTTTCAGATAGATCACTTTTGGTGTAAAGAAATGCAGCTGATTTTTGTATGTTGACTTTGTGTCTTACAACTTTACTGAATTTATTAGTTCTAAGAGGTTTTCTTTTGTGTGTGTGTGTGAGAAAGACTGGCCCTGAGCTAACATCTCTTGCCAGTCCTCCTCTTTTTTGCCAAGGAAGATTGGCCCTGAGCTAACATCTGTGCCCACCTTCCTCCATTTTGTATGTGTGACGCTGCCACAGCATAGTTTGATGAGCGGTGCATCAGTCTGCACCCAGGATTCGAACCTGCGAACCTGGGCTGCCAAAGCAGAGTGTGCAAACTTAACCATTACACAACTGGGCCAGCCCCCTAAGAGTTTTTTAGTGGAGTCTTTAGGGTTTTCTACATATAGGATCATGTCATCTGCAAACAGATAATTTTACTTCTTCCTTACCAATTTGGATGCCTTTTATTTCTTTTTCTTATCTGATTACTCATGCTAATACTTCCAGTACTATGTTGAATAGAAGTGGCAAGAGTGGGCAGTCTTGCCTTGTACCAGATCTTAGAGGGAAAGCTTTATGTTTTTCCCTGTTGATTATTATGTTAGCTGTGGGGTTTTCATAAGTGGCCTTTATTGTGTTGTGGTAAGTTTCTTCTATACCTATTTTGTTGAGAGTTTTTATCATGATGGATGTTGAACTTTGTTAAATGCTTTTTCTGTGTCTATTGAGATGATCATGTAGTTTTTATCTTTATTCTGTTAATGTGGTGTATCACATTGATTTGCTTATGTCAAATCATCTCAGGGTTAAATCCACTTGGTCATGGTGTATAATCTTTTTGATATGTTGTTAATTCAGTTTGTTAGCATTTTATTGAGGATTTTTACATCTTTGTTCATCAGAGATATTGGCCTTTATTTTTCTTGTGGTGTCTTTTTCTGGCTTTGGTATCAGGGTGATGCTGGCCTCATACAATGAGTTTGGAAGTGTTCCCTTTACTATTTTTTGAAGAGTTTGAGAAGGATTGGTAGTCTTCGAATGTTTGTTAAAATTCAGCTGTGAAGCCATCTGGTCCTGGGCTTTTCTTTGTTGGGAGGTTTTTGATTACTACTTCAACCTTCTTATTTGTTATTGGTCTGTTCAGGCTTTCTATTTCTTCTTGATTCAGTCTTGGTAAGTTGTATGTTTCTAAAACTTTATCCATTTCTTCTAGGTTATTCAATTTTGGGGTATATAATTATTCATAATAGTCACTTGTGATCCTTTTCATTCCTGAGGTATCCATTGTAACGTTTCCTCTTTCATGTCTGATTTTATTTATTTGTATCTTCTCTGTTTTTTTCTTAGTCTACCTAAGAGTTTGTTGATTTTGTTTTATGTAAAAAAAAAACAACTCTTAGTTCTTTTTTTTTTTTTTTATTGCAGTTACATTGGTTTATAACATTGTAAAAATTTCAGGTGTACATCATTGTACTTCAATTTCTGCATGGACTACATCATGTTCACCACCAAAATACTAATTACAACCCATCACGACACATGTACCGAATTATCCCTTTCACCCACCTCCCTCCCCCCTTCCCCTCTGGTAACCACCAATCCAATCTCTGTCCCTATGTGTTTGTTTGTTGTTCTTATTATCTACTACTTAATGAAGGAAATCATACGGTATTTGACCATCTCCCTCTGACTTATTTCACTTTGCATTATACCCTCAATGTCCATCCATGTTGTCACAAATGCCTGGATTTCATCGTTTCTTATGGCTGAGTAGTATTCCATTGTGTATATATACCACATCTTCTTTATCCATTCGTCCCTTGATGGGCACTTAGGTTGCTTCCAAGTCTTGGCTATTGTGAATAACGCTGCAATGAACACAGGGGTGCATGTACCTTTGCAAATTGGTGTTTTCAAGTTCTTTGGATAAATACCCAACAGTGGAATAGCTGGATCATATGGTAGTTCTATCGTTGATTTTTTGAGGAATCTCCATACTGTTTTCCATAGTGGCTGCACCAGTTTGCACTCCCACCAGCAGTGTATGAGAGTTCCCTTCTCTCCACATCCTTTCCAACACATATTGTTTCCTGTCTTGTTAATTATAGCCATTCTGACGGGCGTGAGGTGATATCTCATTGTAGTTTTGATTTGCATTTCCCTGATAGTTAGTGATTTTGAACATCTTTTCATGTGTCTGTTGGCCATCTGTATATCTTCTTTGGAGAAATGTCTGTTCAGGTCTTTTGCCCATTTTTTAATTGGGTTGGTAGTTTTTTTGTTGTTGAGATGCATGAGTTCTTTATATATTTTAGAGATTAAGCCCTTATCAGATGTATGGTTTGCAAATATCTTCTCCCAATTGTTAGGTTGTCTTTTCGTTTTGTTGATGGTTTCCTTTGCTGTGCAGAAGCTTTTTAGTTTGATGTAGTCCCATTTGTTTATTTTTTCTATTGTTTCTCTTGCCCGGTCAGATGTGGTGTTTGAAAAGATGTTGCTAAGACCGATGTCGAAGAGCATACTGCCTATGTTTTCTTCTAGAAGTTTCATAGTTTCGGGTCTTACATTCAAGTCTTTAATCCATTTGGAGTTAATTTTTGTGTATGCTGTAAGGTAAGGGTCTACTTTCATTTTTTTGCATGTGGCTATCCAGTTTTCCCAACACCATTTGTTGAAGAGACTTTCTTTTCCCCATTGTATGTTCTTGGCTCCTTTGTCAAAGATTAGCTGTCCATAGATGTGTGGGTTTATTTCTGGGCTTTCGATTCTATTCCATTGATCTGTGTGTCTGTTTTTGTGCCAGTACCATGCTGTTTTGGTTACTATAGCTTTGTAGTATATTTTGAAATCAGGGAGTGTGATACCTCCAGCTTTGTTCTTTTTTCTCAGGATTCCTTTAGCTATTCGGGGTCTTTTGTTGTTCCATATAAATTGTAGGATTCTTTGTTCTATTTCTGTGAAAAATGTTGTTGGAACTTTGATAGGGATTGCATTGAATCTATAGATGGCTTTAGGAAGTATGGACATCTTAACTATGTTAATTCTTCCAATCCAAGAGCACGGAATATCTTTCCATTTCTTTGTGTCTTCTTCAATTTCTTTCAGAAATGTTTTACACTTTTCGGTGTACAGATCTTTGACCTCTTTGGTTAAGTTTATTCCTAGGTATTTTATTCATTTTGTTGCAATTGTAAATGGAATGGTATTCTTAATTTCTCTTTCTGCTACTTCGTTGTTAGTGTACAGAAATGCAACTGATTTTTGTATGTTGACTTTGTATCCTGCAACTTTACCATATTCGTTTATTACTTCTAAAAGTTTTCTGGTGGATTCTTTAGGGTTTTCTATATATAGAATCATGTCATCTGCAAATAGTGACAGTTTCACTTCTTCCTTTCCAATTTGGATCCATTTTATTTCTTTCTCTTGCCTGATTGCTCTGGCTAGGACTTCCAATACTATGTTAAATAGTAGTGGTGACAGTGGGCATCCTTGTCTGGTTCCTGTTCTTAGACGGATAGCTTTCAGTTTTTCACCATTGAGGATGATATTAGCTGTGGGTTTCTCATATATGGTCTTTATTATGTTGAGGTACTTTCGTTCTATACCCATTTTATTCAGAGTTTTTATCATAAATGGATGCTGTATCTTGTCAAATGCTTTCTCTGCATCTATTGAGATGATCATGTGATTTTTATTCTTCATTTTATTAATGTGGTGTGTTACGTTGATTGATTTGCGAATGTTAAACCATCCCTGCATCCCTGGAATAAATCCCACTTGATCATGGTGTATAATCTTTTTAACGTATTGTTGTATGCGATTTGCTAGTATTTTGTTGCGGATTTTCGCATCAATGTTCATCAGTGATATTGGCCTGTAATTTTCTTTTTTTGTGTTGTCCTTGTCTGGTTTTGGTATCAAGGTAATGTCAGCTTCTTACAATGAGTTAGGGAGCTTCCCCCCCTCCTCAATTTTTGGGAAGAGTTTGAGAAGGATAGGTATTAAGTCTTCTTTGAATGTTTGGTAGAATTCACCAGGGAAGCCGTCTGGTCCTGGACTTTTACTTTTGGGGAGGTTTGTGATTACTGTTTCGATCTCCTTACTGGTGATTGGTCTATTCAAATTCTCTACTTCTTCTTGATCCAGTTTTTGAAGGTTGTATGATTCTAAGAATTTATCCATTTCTTCCAGATTGTCGAATTGGTTGGCATATAGCTTTTCATAGTATTCTCTTATAATCTTTTGTATTTCTGAGGTGTCTGTTGTAACCTCTCCTCTTTCATTTCTGATTTTACTTATTTGTGCCTTCTCTCTTTTTTTTCTTGGTGAGTCTAGCTAAAGGTTTGTCTATTTTGTTTATCTTTTCAAAGAACCAGCTCTTGGTTTTATTAATTTTTCTATTGTTTTTTGGTCTCTATTTCATTTATTTCTGCTCTGATTTTTATTATTTCCCTTCTTCTACTGATTTTGGGCTTTGTTTGTTCTGCTTTTTCCAGTTCCTTCAGGTGCATTGTTAGATTGTTTCTTTGAGATTTTTCTTGTTTGTTGAGATAGGCCTGTATCGCTATAAACTTCCCTCTTAGAACCGCTTTTGCTGTATCCCATAAATTCTGGCATGTCGTATTTTCATTTTCATTTGTCTCCAGGTATTTTTTGATTTCTTCTTTGATTTCTTCATTAACCCAGTCGTTGTTCAGTAGCATTTTGTTTAATCTCCACGTATTTGTGGCTTTTCTGATTTTCTTCCTATAGTTGATTTCTAGTTTCATACCGTTGTGGTCAGAAAAGATGCTTGGTATTATTTCAATCATCTTAAATTTATGGAGTCTTGTTTTGTGGCCTAATATGTGATCAATCCTGGAGAATGTTCCATGTGCATTTGAAAAGAACGTGTATTCTTCGGTTTTTGGATGGAATGCTCTGTATATATCTACTAGGTCCATCTGTTCTAGTGTGTCATTTAAGGCCAATGTTTCCTTATTTATCTTCTGTTTGGATGATCTATCTGTTGGTGTAAGTGGAGTGTTAAAATCCCCTACTATTATTGTGTTACTGTCTATTTCTGTTTTTATGTCTGTTAATAATTGCTTTATATATTTAGGTGCACGTACATTGGGTGCGTAGATATTTACAAGTGTTATATCCTCTTGCTGGATTGTTCCCTTGTCATTATGTAATGCCCTTCTTTGTCTCTTTTTACAGTTTTTGTTTTAAAGTCTATTTTGTCTGATATGAGTACTGCTACCCCAGCTTTCTTTTCATTGCCATTTGCGTGGAGTAACTTTTCCATCCCTTCGCTTTCAGTTTGTGAGTATCTTTAGGTCTGAAGTGTGTCTCTTGTATGCAGCATATATATGGGTCTTGTTTTTTTATCCAGTCAGCCACCCTATGCCTTTTAATTGGAGCATTTAGTCCATTGACGTTTAAAGTAGCTATTGATAAGTATGTACATACTGCCATATTTTAACTTTTTTTTTCTCAGTGTTTTAGTAGTCCTTCTCTGTTCCTTACTTCTTCTATACAGAATTGATGGTCCCTTTAGTTTGACCTCTGTCTGAAAGCTGTACTCTTTACTCCCCTCCTCCCTCCTTTTATGTTTTTGATATCATATCTAACCTCTTTTTTGTGTATTTGTATCCATTACGTTCTAATCATGGAAATAGATAATTTTTCCTATTTGTGGTCTTCTCTTTTCCCCTTAAATCAGTCCCTTTAACATTTCTTGTAGCACTGGTTTCTTGGTGACAAACTCCTTTAATTTTTGCTTATCTGGGAAAATTTTGATCTCTCCTTCCATTTTGAATGATAACCTTGCTGGGTAGAGTATCCTTGCCTGTAAGTTTTTTCCTTTTAGCACTTTAAATATATCGTGCCATTCTCTTCTAGCCTGTAAGGTTTCTGCTGAGAAGTCAGCTGATAGCCTTATGGGGTTTCCTTTGTACGTAACTTGCCATTCTCTTGCGGCTTTTAGGATTCTCTCTTTATCTTTAATTCTGGACATTTTGATTATGATGTGTCTTGGTGTGGGCCTCTTTGGGTTTATCTTGTTTGGGGCTCTCTGTGCTTCCTGTACCTGGATGTCTGTTTCCTTCCTTAGGTTAGGGAAGTTTTCATCTATTATTTCTTGAAATAGATTCTCTGCCCCCTTGTCTCGCTATTCTCCTTCCGGGACACCTATAACACGGATGTTAGTGCGCTTGATGTTGTCCCAGAGGTCCCTTAGACTGTCCTCACTCTTTTTAATTCTTTTCTCTTTTACCTGTTCACCTTGGGTAATTTCTTCTAGTCTTTCTTCCAGCTCACAGATCCGTTCTTCTGTATCCTCTACTCTGCTTTTGAGTCCCTCTAATGAATTTTTCATTTCCAGTATTGTATTCGTCATTTCTGATTGGTTCTTTTTTATATCTTCCATTTCTTTATTGACATTCTCACTGAGTTCATCTATTCTTCTCCCCAGATCAGTGAGCATCCTTAACACTCTTAGTTTGAACTCTCTGTCAGGTAGGTTGCTCATTTCTGTTTCACTTAGTTCCTTTTCTGGGGTTTTGTCCTGTTCCCTTACTTGGAATGTATTCTTTTGCCTCCTCATTTTGCCTCTTTCCCTGTGCTTGTGTCTACGTATTAGGTAGTTCAGCTACGTCTCCTGCTCTTGTATAGGTGACCTTATGTAAGTGATGCCTTAGGAGGCTTCCAGTGTGCTTCCCTCAGTTCTCAATGTTCCAGGCTGGCCCCTATGTGGGCTACGTGTGTCCGTCTATTGTGGCCTGTTAGCTCTCCCTATAGGCGCCCAGGGAGGCTGAGTTATGCTCCTGGCCAGCTGTTGTTATGCTCAGCTGCTTGTAGTTGTTGTGGGCCCTTCAGTCTCTTTATCGAGTGTGGGGAGCCCCAGCACAGTTGGCTGTAAGTTCTAATACCACATTTGTGTTGCAGTATTTCTTTTAAGTGAGTAGGCCCCCAGCGTGGCAGGTTGTTAGGCTCAGGGCCTTACAATTGCTGTAAGCCTCTAGCCTATTAGGTCTCTTGTCAGCTCTCTGAGGATTGCAGCTGGGTGGGGCTGGCCTCAGGCACAGGAGCACCCAATTGTTTCAGGCTTTGGAAGGTGGGGTAAACCTCCTATGTGGGTCTTTGAGAAGCACAAGTCTTCTGCAGCTGACAAGCCCTGTTGCCCACAGGTCCACACACACAGTCAACACAGTCCTGCCCCGTGTGAGCGCCCCGACCTCCCCAAGCGGACCCAGTCTCACCATGGTGGGAGCCCCACACTCTCCACCCACTCCTTGTGCACACCCTGCCCGCTCAAGTCGGCTCAGTTGCCAGGCTTCATAGAATCCAGTCACCAATCTATGCAGGCCCACACGTTGCCTGAGGGCTTGTTGTTGGGTGGGGCCAGTCTCTAGGGTGGGCTGCCTGCCCTGGCTGAGCTGGATTAAATCGGTGCTCTAGTGGGTGGAGCAGACCCTGGGCTAGCAGGCCTCAGGGAGAACTCCAATGGCGTCTGTGTCAGCATGCCCACACCAGGCCACAACAATGGCCGCCGCCAATGTCCCAGTCCCTGGAGAGGTCTCACCCCTCACCGAGATGCACTCAGGGCCTATTAGGTGAGTCTCTTGTCACCAAAGCACTGTGCACCTTTCTTTCTGGTGATTTTAGGATGCTTTCTGGAATGGGTGAGTTTGTGCGTGTGCCCTTTAAGAGCCAGTTTTAGTTTCTTTGTGAACCGGGTTTTCTGGGGGTGCTCCCCAATGCTTTAGTAGCAGGCAAAGCCAGACATTATGCCGCTGGTGTCGACTGTGCTGGGTTCACAAAATTCCCACAGCAGGGGCGCTCCCCGGCTCAGGACCCCGCGCCTCCAGGGAGGGTGCGTACCTGTGAGCTGCTCCTGGCGGCCGTGAAGCTGGCGGCTTGTGAAGGCGGCGTTTTTCCTCTCCGGAAGGGAGTCTCTGCCTCTTCCACCTCAGCTAGGATTGTCCGTTGTTGCAGGAATTCCTCTCATCCAGTTTTCAGTTCTGTCTCAGGGGCAATTTTTCCACGAGTAGTTGTAAATTGGCTGTGTCCACGGGAGGAGGTGAGTTCAGAGTCTGCCTATGCCGCCATCTTGACTCCGCCTCACAACTCTTAGTTTTGTTGATTTTTTTTCCTATTGATTTTCCATTCTCTATTTGATATATTCTACTCTGATCTTTATTATTTCTTCCTTCTTCTAACTTTGGGCTTAGTTTGTTCTTCTTTTTCTAGTTATTTGAGGTGTAAAGTTAGGTTGTTTATTTGATATCTTTTTTCTTTTTTAATGTAGACATTTATTACTATAAAATTCCCTCTTAGTACTGCTTTTGCTGCATCCCCTACATTTTGGTATGCTGTCTTTTCATTTTGTGTTTGTCTCAAGATATTTTTTAAATTTCCTTTTGATTTCCTATTTGACCCAATGGTTGTTCAACTGTGTTATTTAGTTTCCATATGTTTGTGAATTTCCCCATTTTCTTCCTAATGTTGATTTCTATTTTTATTCCATTGTGTTTGGAAAAGATACTTTGTATGACATCAATCTTCTTAAATTTATTAAGACTTGTTTTATGACATAATATGTGCTCTATTCTGGAGATGTTCCATATGTGCTTGAGAAGAATGTGTATTCTTCTGTTGTTGAGTGGAAAGTTCTATATTTGTCTGTTAGGTCCATTTGGTCTATACTGTTGTTCAAATCAGCTTTTTTTTTTATAGATTTTTCTGTCTGGATGTTCTATCCATTATTGAAAGTAGGATATTGAAATTTCCTACTATTATTACATTGCTGTCAACTTCTCCTTTCAGATCTGTCAATATTTGCTTTATATACTTAGATGCTCTGATGTTGGATACATATCTATTTACATTTGTTATATCTACCTGTTGAATTGACCCTTTTATCATTATGTATTGACATTTGTCTCTAGAGACAATTTTTGACTTAAAGTCTACTTTGATGTAAGTATAGCCATTCCTGCTCTCTTTTGGTTATCATTTGCATGGAATATCTTTTTCCTTCCCTTCACTTTTAACCTATGTCCTTGAATCTAAAGTGAATTTATTGTAGACAGCATACAGTTGGATCTTGGTTTTTTATCCATGCGATCACTCTGTATCTTTTTATTGGGGATTTTAGTCCCTTTACATTTAAAGTAATTATTAATAGGGAAGGATTTACTATTGCCATTTTGTTAACTGTTTTCTGTTTATCTTGTACTTCTTTTGTCCCTCTTTCTCTCTTGCTGTCTCTTTGTGTTTTGTTGTTGTTGTGTGTGTGTGTGTGTGTGTATTGATAGATTTTGATTCTTCCCTCTTTTTCTTTGTGTAACTTCTATAGCTATTTTGTTTGTGGTTACCAAGGGGTACTAATAGGAATTTTAATTATTCATGACACTTACGAACATTTTTCTGTAGATTATTTTTCTATTCCAGAAACCAGTTTGGCAGGTGAAAAGGAGGGAAGTATTGGGAAGTCTGTACATCACTTTGGAGGAGAATATGTACAAGCTAGCTTTTCTGTGACTGCTCTGCTTTCAGTATTTTACTTTTAACTTGGGATGTCACATTACCAAATTTCAACTGAATCATAAGCAAGATCTAATGGAAAATAAGTGTAAACCTGGAGAGGCTGGCATCTAATTAATCTGTTATTCATTCACTTTTCTGTCTGAGATTTATAAGCAATTTTCAGAAGGCCACCCAGTCTAATTTTCCTTCATATTGCCAGTAAGAAAACGTATAAATTGATTAATTGAGTGGCTCCACATCATATTTGGAAGTGGTAAGTCTAGATCAGAAGTTCTCAGAGTGTGGTCTGGGGGTTCCTGAGATTTTTTTTCAGAGTCTGTGAGGTCAAAAGAGTCTTCATAATTAAACTAAGACATTATTTGCTTTTTTCATTCTCATTCTTTGTGCTTTCCAGAGGCTATATGATATATGATGACATCATTGTTCTGACAGTTAATGTGTATTTTCTTGTGTTTTCTAGAATTTTCTAAGGTAGTAAGTTTAGGGTATAAATATGGATTAGTTCATATATAAATACAAATAACTCAGTTTGTTCTCATTACTTCTACTGTTTTCTTACTGGCTATCCATGGTTATACCTGCAATAATCTCTGTAACCACCTTATTATCCACCAAATCACTACTTTAAAATTCTAGAGTTTTTTCCCTAATGCCTATGTGGAGACACAAGAAGTATACTTCTTTTTCTTCTTTTGCCGTTATAATTTTTTAAATTTTTCGGAAACTTCTAAATTTTGACATTTTATCTAAAGCCTATTTTAAAATTTAATAATATTTTATACTAACTTAAAGTCTTATTTATAATAATTTTTCTTAGACTTAGAGGTGGAACATTGGCTTGCAAAAGGGAGACTAGAAGAATTAATTTCTCAATCTATAGCTGCTCCAACGATTTCTAAAGATGCTGAAAATTATTTTCATCTTGAAACTGACATCACAATAGAGTTCTTTGACTCGAGGAAGGAAAGACTATACCATATTCCCCCCCTCATATCGGTGGTTTCACTTTCTGCAGTTTCAGTTTCCCTCAGTCAACTGTGGTCTAAAAATATTAAATGGAAAATTCCAGAAATAAACAATTCATAAGTTTTAAATCATGAGCCATTCTAAGTAGCATGATGAAATCTTGTACCATCCCACTCTATCCCACCTGGCACATGAATCACACCTTTATCCAGCATATCCACACTGTATGCACTACCTCCCCATTAGTCACTTAGTAGCTATGTCAATTATCAGATTGCCTGTTGTGGTATTGCAGTGCTTGTGTTCAAGTAACCCTTATTTTAGTTAATAATGGGCCCAAAGTGCAAGCATAGTGATGCTGGCAATTCGGCTATGCTGAAGAGAATCCATAAAGTGCTTCCTTTAAGTGAAAAGGTGGAAGTTCTCGACTTAATAAGGAAAAAAATCATATGCTGAGGTTGCTAAGATCTACAGTAACTTTTATTACAGTATATTGGTATAATTGTTCTGTTTTATTATTACTATTGTTAATCTCTTACTGTGCCTAACTTACAAATTAAACTTTATCATAGGTATGTATGGATAGGAAAAAACATAGTATGTAAAGGGCTCAGTACTATCCATGGTTTTAGGCATCCACTGGGGTTTTTGGAACATATCCCCTGTGGATGGGACTACTGTATTCCAAAGAAAGTGGACAAAACTGTAAATTAAAATATAATGAAAATTATTTCTCTCAGCTTTATAGATGTTAATAATTTACCCTATTGTGTCTCATATGACAGAACATTTTCAGATAGTATTATGGTACCAGTTAAATACCAACATCATTTTGAGTTAAATTACTCAGTGATTATAGAAAAAAGAATTCAATATATTAAACATAGATGGGATAAACTCTTTAAATCCAAAAATTGTCTGTTATATAGCTTTACAAACTAGAAATAAGGCCATGAAAGCAATTTATGGGTAAATTATCATATATTGGCTGGAAAAGCACACACAGTAACTAAGAGACTAATTAAGCATTGTACAGTTGACATTGCTTAATGAATGCCTACTGAATGAAAAGTCAGTAAAACAAATCATGGTACTGCCACTTTCCAATGACACAGTAACTCATCTAATTAAATATTTAGCTGCAAATATGAAGAATGACTTATTATCGCATCCTCAGAATTATACTTTTGCCTTACAAATGGATGAATCTACACATGTGGCTGAAGTTGCCATGAATGCATGGAAACACAACAAGTGGAGTTAAAATAGGCCAAGTGCTGAATAACTTTTTTGAATCTCATGGTTTATCCTGGGACAACTGTGTTGACATTTGCACTGAATGTACAAAAGCAGTAGTAGGTAAAACTGCCAGTCCCTTAGCATGAATCAAGACAGTGGCACCAAACTGTACTACTAATCATTATATTCTTCACCGTCATCTACTTACAATAAATAAATTTTGCTAGTTTCACTTAAGAATATCCTTGATAAAGCGGTAAAAGTTATTTTATTAAATCTCAACCCTTGAGCACAATTTTTTTTAATATTCTCTAGGATGAAATGGAAAGTATACATAAAGCACTTTCACCGTACACTGAAGCGTAATGGTTGTCTCAAGGAAAAGCACTTGTGCATTTGTTGAGTTGAGAGCTGAACTCTCCACTTTTTTTATGAAATACCACTTTCACTTGAAAGGACTGACAGAAGAACTATGGCTATTCACATTTGAGTATTTGACAGACAGTTTTCTCAAAAATTAATGAAGTGAGCAAGGAAAGCAATGGACAGTATTTGTTATGAATGATAAAATTTGAGTTCTCAGGAAAAAATTAGAATTTTGAAACAGTTATATCCACCACTGTAAGCCTGACAGCCTCCCACTGTTTAGTAACTTTTCTGAAGAGATCAGTGATGATATTAACAAATTGATATTTTGGATATTTTATAATGAATGCATAAACATTTGGAATACCTGTATAATTCAATGAACTAGTATTTTCCATAGGAGTTATGTTACATAATCATGCATGGGTACAAGATCCATTCAAAATGCATGATATCAGGGCCAGCCTGATGGTGTAGTGGTTAAGTTCACACGCTCTGCTTCAGTGGCCCGAGGTTCACAGATTTGGATGCCAGGTGCGGACCTACACACTGCTTATCAAGCCATGCTATGGCAGGCATCCCTCATATAAAGTAGAGGAAGAAGGGCATGGATGTTAGCCCAAGGCCAATCTTCCTCAGAAAAAAAAAATAGGAGGACTGGCAACAGATGTTAGCTCAGAGCTTATCTTCCTGACCAAAAAAAAAAAAATACACAATAGACCAATGGATTTCAGTGCAACAGAGTCTGAAAAATTCATTGATATGGTTTTAGATTCCACAGTGCAAACTTTAAGAAACTACCATTTGTCAAGTTTTGTTGTAGAATCAAAAAGAATATCCACAATTATATGAAAAAACTATTAAAATAGTCCCCCCTTTTCCAACTATATATCCGTGTAAGGCCGAATTTTCTTCAACTAAAACAACATATCACAACAGACTGAATACAAAACCAGATATGAGAATCCAGCTATCTTCTGTTAAGCCAGACATTAAAGAGATTTGCAAAACTGTAAAACAGTGCCACCCTTCTCACTAATTTGTTGTAAAGTATATTTTTCATTAAAATTTTATATGATTTCTGTTATGTCATAGGTTTATAATTTTTAAATAAATTTAATAAACATTATTTTTTTCTCAGATTTAATTTCCAATACAGTAAATATTGATAGATATAACCAATATGAACAAAAGCTATTTGGGTCCTCAATAATTTTTAAGAGTTATAAAGGAGTCCTGACAACAAAACAATTTGAGAAGTGTTCTGCATATAGGATTTGGATTCATGACTTGAAGCCCCAAGCATTATTAGAAATGTGGCCTCTTGTCAAACCAGGAAATTGGTTTCTAGATAGAGAAGGAGTCATGGTCTCAACTGTGACTTGGAGTGAGCTATATGAATTCTGTGCAAATTAAGTTAACCCTTGAAAATAAGTATGGGAAAACAAATTGTGGTATGTGCTATCTTTGGACAGCCTAACATTATACTCTTATATTTTTACACTGTTTTGCCATTAGCAAAGCGTTTTCACACCCATTATCTCTTTTCTTCGAGATTAAAAGTGTTTTTAAAGATTAAGTCCCAGACTTTCATTTTTATAAATGAAAAAATTTCAGCCCAAAAAGAGAAGTGATTTACCTAAAGTCACATAGTAATATTCACTGTTGTATCCCCAGTAACTAGCACAATGTAGGTACTCAATATGTATTTGCTGTATGCATATCTAAATGAGTGAATGAATGAATGACAGAGCTTGGAGAAACCAGGACTCCTCATTCTGAGTCCTGATCTTTCTTTTGCATGGCCTCCTCATTTATGCAGAACAAGAATAAATGTGCTTCTATTACAGCAAGAAAGATTTAGATTATTCATAGTAAAGAACTTTTTGGCAATTTAAGGCTCATCCTAGTCTTTTATCTGAATCAAGATATGGAGTATACCCCCGCCACTTTTATGAACAGAAGAATTTATAATTTATCCTCCTAGTAACCCTATTGGTCTTTCTTACTTGGAATTAATGATTTTCAAGTAGAGCCACCTTGTTGAGTTCAGTCTTCTTCCCACCTGTGTTACAGCAGTAAATCCCTTTTTATGAGAAATAACATTTCCAGTATACTTATATATGTATGTATATATGTGTGTATATATATATATGTGTATAGTGTGTATATGTATATGTACATATATGTATACATATACACACAAATTGTAACCATCCACACACCATATTCAAGAACTTACAGCCAAAAGAAAGTGACAATGACCTAGGTTCCCAATTTCTCTTTGTTTATTGGTATCCTAGCCCAGTTATTATAAGAAAGGGTGAAATTCTAATTTATGTCATATCTAGCACATAATGGGAACTCAATTTATTGTTTGACAAATCTTATAGGAACATGACTACCAAAGGCATCTGGGTAGTGGTTAATTCCCCAAGTCAAAATGGGCAGCTGCCAAGATCAGTTTTTGCCCTGCCCTTTGGTGAATTCACAGGGAATATCACATACCTCAGACTTCTAAAAGTCTCTGTTAATGGTGGGATTTACTGGGAATTCAGTCTACAGACCTTGCCAAGTCTGCCTATACTTCAATACTGCCATCTTCAATAAATTCCAATGCAACGTCTTTAAAATATTTCCAGGGACTAAGATTTGGAATAAACAAAAATGTCATAAACAAATTATAGTTGACAGTACATAATGGAGAAGATTTTACCTAACATTTTTTAAGTATCATCTTGGTAAGAAATGGAGTTTAAACTAAGGGAGATTAGAGTGGGAATTAGGAAACCTACATTCTAGTCCCGGCTCTGCTGTATGTTGTTGAGGGCCCTTAGAGAGGTGACTTCACTGCATGCTCTGGATGATGCCTGTCTTCCTATACCTCATAGGAATGGTGTAAGAGAGTGAGAATGTATGTGAAAACATATTGAACTGCTTACTATAAAAAGTTGAATGTGACAGGTAGACTTAAGAATAAAGTTTTCTTTTCCAATCCAAAATCCCCCATTTCCACTCCTTCACATACTTTGAGAGCTGTTAAAGTGTAATGTTTAAGGTGTGTTACAAGCCATGGACCCTCACACAAAAAAATCAGGTGGTCCAATATAAAAACAAATGTGGGTTTTTGCTTACTTCTACTAAGGTACCAGCCACCCTTCCAGTTAGTTACTCAGGGTTGTACTCCTGATTTTTTTCTTATCTATGCCACACTAGACTGTAAGATCCTGGAGAGCAAAGACCATTTTGTGACCTTTGTAACTCCCACAGCATCTAATAAGGTCCTTGCTTATGGCTCAGTAAATGTTTGTTGAATGAAATAGATTCTCAGTGTAACACTGGTTGTAGAGCTTCTCACCTTTTAATTCTTGTAATAGCCTTTAAAGTGGCTTCCTGACTTCCAGTGAACAAATAAGGCTCTGAATTATTTTTTCATTCCTATAATTCTCTTTCCATCTTGTTCTCCCTATTACTCTGCAAATTTAAGAGGTCATCACTATTATTATCATAAATTGAACTAAGAAGCTGTTGTAAAATGGTCTTTGGTCTTTGTAGGAAAAAAAATTCTCTGTGTGCAAATGTAAGATGAAAGGTTCAAGGGAAACCTAAGAAGTGCCCAACTTACACTAGTGTGAAGCTTGTGTTATTTTAAGCTCTAGCATCTGCTGTTCCTCCATTGATTGCCCAAAGACCTGCTCAGAACATATCTGGAGCTCCCAAAGCAACATTTCATATCAGATGCACGAATATTCACAAAACAACTCCTTCCTTTATTCTTTATTTTGTTTCAAGCCAGACGTGTCATCCTAGTCTCCTACTGATGTCTTCTAAATCCCTCAAAAAACAGTATTTTGCCAAATTCCATTAATTTACTCTTGCTAATTCATTCAAACAACAGATATTTGCTCCTAGAGTATCTCCAGTTTATCTTTCTTTGTTTTCATTACACTTCCCTAGTTTAGACTCTTATTATCTCAAACACCCACCCCCATTCATTACTTTCAAATGGAAGTTATAACACCCTAAGTGGTCTACACCTCTGCTTTCATCTCTCCTCCAGTCCATTCCTCCTCCATCTCCCAATGCTATCAGAATTATCTTCCTAAAACATATGTATAAACTTGGGCTCACTTCTCAATAAAATCCTAATTCCTCAGCCTGGCATTCAAGACCCTCCACATTTTTTACTTTTACCTCTTGGCCCTTGTTTAAGTTATTACTTCTTCATAGAGTGCTCTAGTCCCTTGCCTCTTGAAGGTTTATTAATTTTTCAAAGAAGGCCCAGATAAAATTAGGCATCCTTCAAAAAACTTCTTATGTTTGTATCCCAGGTTGCAATTCATCTGTCCTGATCCCATACTCCCTTCACACTTTGGACTTGTGCACTTAAGTATTTGTGTCATTCTCTACTGTAAGCTTCTTAAGAAATGTCCTCATTTGTGATTCCTTCACAGCACCACCCAGCACAATACTTTGCCCCTAATACTGAATGATGGTATCATTCAGTAAATGTTGAATAAAATTTGGATAAAAAATAAAATTTGGGCTACCTGAGTAGCAGTTCTTGTTCATCAATATGGGGTTTTTATTGGTGAAAATTATTCTATGCCAAGCAAATGGATAATGCTTGATGCCTGCTTCAGGTTATTTTGAGAAGGTGAAAGTTCATAAAAGACACATTCTGAGAGAGTACTATTCAAGTCCTTAGCATATATGGGTCTCTAAAGAGCCAATGCTTTTTGTTATTATTCAGGCATAGAATCTTCAACAATGTCTCCTCAGTGTTTCCTCATCCTAGCAAATGTGTTGGTAGGACCTAACTGTTGTGACATGCTGAGTTGTGCTTTATCCATATCTCCAGTTTTTCTCACAGATAGGAACTAGGCTTGCTTATGGACTTTGTATGATTTACCTCTTACCACCTCATCACTCTAATTCTAACTCTAGCATTCTAATTTCCTCAATAGGAAGGTGACCAGTTCCCACCCATCTCACCCAAGTTGTTATCATTCTAAAAGTTTACCCTCATAGATTCCTTTTCCCTCTCTTTCCTTCTGGAATCAAGCAGCCCATCAGCAAATACCCATGACTGAATAGCACTGCAAGTTTAGAAACATATACACTCAACAAATATCAATTAAACGCTTATGAAATGTCCATCCCTATTGTAGGTAATTGGACATTACAGTGCTGGATAAGATAGATATGACTCCTGCCCTCAAAGAATTCACATCCAATAGGAAAATATACACAAAGATATAGGAAATTTCAGTATTATGAAATCAGGGTAGGCACAGTTCAGGAGTGGGGAGTAATGGGCATTGGTCAGAGAAAAGAAATTTCTAGAAAAGACTGTTACCTGAAGGATGAGTAAGAATTGCTCACAAAGGAGGAAACATCACATACAAACACAGCCAAAAAAATGGAAATGAGAAAGTGGAAAATAGCAAGCAGTTGAGTTTATGGTTGGAGTATAGAGTGATTAAAAGAGTGGTGAATGTGGAATGGAAGCAAATCTTTGACAAGTCCTTTAAACCATGGTACAGTATTTGGATTTCATCCTAAGCATCAGAAATCCACTTGAAGGAGACTTTTTAGAGGAAAGCTATTTTAGAATGATTGGTCAGATTTGGGGATGTGGTTTGTAGGGGAACAAACCTGCAAACAGTGAGATCACTTTGGAGGCTAGTATGGTACTTTAGGGAGAGATGATGGGGAACTGAACTAGGGAAGTGGCAGTGGGGTGGGGGAGAAGTGGGAAAACAAGAGAGATTCAGGAGGTCGAATAAAAAGGACTTAGTGATGTTTTGGATATGGGAAGTGAAGGAGAAAAAAGAGCACCAAAGGTACTGACCTTGGGGGGGGGGTGGATGTGCAGTCATTCATTGAGATGGATACCCAGGAGGAGGAGCTAGTTTACGGTGGTAAAGGGAAAAAGATGAACACCTTTTCAAAAATTGTTGTAATTGTTTATGGAACACATCCAAGGAGTCATATGCAATATGCAGCATCCCATGGAATGAAAAGGCAAGCACTCATCTAGTCCCATTTACTTGCTTATACAAAGCACTAATTTTAAACCATCACAAGTGTATGATTGTCTAATCTTTAACCTAAAAAGGTTGTAAACTTTCTAAGTTTTCTTGTGTCTTCCAGTGTTTCACTGTCCATAGAATCGGGAAGCTACTTTTCATATCTTACCCCAAATTTCTCTGATGTATTTTAAACCTATTCCCTACCTACTGTTGCTAGAAACCAAGAACATGTACTCCATTGACCTCCTTACAGTCTCTTTTCACATTTTCAAAGAACTCCAAATACATGCGCGCATGAAATCCTGTTCATCCCTCTGTGAAAACTTCCCTGATCATTCTTTTAGGAAATTATTTCTTCACCTCTGAATTTCCATAGCCATTTGTACAATTAATATAGCACTAAACCACAGTTTCTTTTATATTTCTGTATATCTTTTTTTGTATATGTCTTATCTCCTGTACTAAACCATAAGCTCTTTGAAGGCAGAAGTATGTATTCCCCATAGCATCTGTCACATTTGTGAAAGTGCATTGATCTGTAAAACATAAGATAGTATAGCACAATGCTTTGCACATAGTAGGTGCTCAGTAAATACTTCTCAAGTGACTGATACCCCAACTCCAACCTTGATTTGGTGAAATCAGCCTCATAATACCTATTTCCCTAATGCTGTGTTCTCATTGTTCTCCGTTTTCTGACTATGTGCATTGTGATGTGGTCATATAGGGCCCAGCTACTAAACTTTACCCTTTTGTCAGCAGACATTTAAGCACTCTTGGTTACATTTTTTTAAATTCAAGAATGGTATGTAAATGTATAATTGAAATTTTCTGGAGGTGGTGTCAAGATGGCAGCATAGGCAGACTCTGAACTCACTTCCTCCCATGGACACAATGAATTTACAACTACTCTTGGAACAAGTTACTGTAAGGGAGAACTGTAAACTGGATAAAGAGAACCCCCACAAAAAGGGACAGTGCTGACTGAGGTGGAAGAGGCAGAAATTCCTTTCTGGAGAGAAAAAAGCCACCTTCTAGCCACAACACTGCACAGCTGGCTGGGAGCAACCTTAAGGTATGAAGCCTTCCTTGGAGGATTCAGGGATCTGAGTGGGGGAGAAGTACCACAATAAGCAGCTTTTAGACTCAGCACAACCAAGACAAGTGTCATAATACTTGGCTTTGCTGACTGTTAACTGCACCAGTAAATACCCTAAGAAAAGCTATCGGACATAAGGGAAAAAAAAAAACCTGCTCTTAAAGGGCCCATGCACAAATTCACCCATTTTGGACAGCAACCTAAAATCACCAGAAAGAAAAGTACACAGTCCTTTGGTGAAAAGAGACTCATCTGATAGTCTCTGGATGCATCTTGGTGAGAAGTGAGACCTCTCTAGGGACTGAGACATTAATGGCAGCCATTATTGTGACCTCATACAGGCATAATGACAGACACTGGAAGACGCCATTGGAGTTCTTCCCCTGGACTGTTAGAGCAGGGGTCTGCCCCAGCCACTAGGGCAGCAATTTAATCCAGCTCAGCCAGGGCAAGTGGCCCTCCCTAGGGACAGGCCCCACTCAACAGCAAGCCCTTGGGCAATTTGTGTGCCTGCATAGGAGGGGTGCCTGGGACCTCTGCAGCCAGGCAAGTGGGTCTGCTTCTGTGGGGCAAGGCATGCATGAGGGGCAAGCCTGCCTTGGTGGAGTGTGTGAGGCCTCTGCAGTGAGGTGACTGAGTCCATGTGAGTGGGTCAGGGTGTATGCACAAGGCAGGACTGTGTTGATGGGGTATGTGGCCCTTCAGGCGGTAGGGCTTGTCAGCTGCAGCACACTTGTGCTTCTCAAGCAGCCACATAGGGGATCAGCCTCACCTTCTAAAGCCTGAAACAACTTGGTGCTCCCATGCCTGGGGCCAGCCCCACTCAGCTGCAACCCTGAGAGAGCTGACAACAGCCTTGCAGACCAGATGCCTACAGCAATTTTGAGCCCCTGATCCTAGCAGCCAGCCATGCTTGGGGCCTACTCACTTAACAGAAAAACTGCAACAGGAATGTCCTATTAGACCTTGAAGCCAACTGTGCTGGGGCCTCCCACACCCAATCAAGTGACTGAAGGAACCTTAGTAGCCACACGCAGCTGAGCATTAAATCCAGCCAGCCAGGGGGAGAGCCTAGCCTCCCCAGGCATGTGCAACAACAGCAACCCTGCCACAACAGGACACATATAGCCCACACAGGGGTCACTCCTGAAACATTTGGAACTGGTGACAAGAGGGAAGCACACTGCTGGGCCTCATAAGGCATCTCTTACATAAGACCACTTTTCCAAGATTGAGAGATGTAGCTGACCTACCTAATACATAGATATAAGCACAGACAAAGAGTCAAAGTGAGGAGACAAAGGAATATGTTCCAAGTAAGAGAACAGGACAAAACCCCAGAAAAAGAACTAAATGAAACAGAAACAAACAATCTTCCTGACAAAGAGTACAAACAAAGAGTGATAGGGATGCTCACTGATCTTGGGAGAAGGATGGATGAACTCAGTAAGAACTTCAACAAAGAAATGGAAAATATAAAAAAGAAGCAATCAGAAATGAGGAATGCAATACTGGAAATGAAAAATTCACTGGAGGGACTCAAAACCAGAGAGGATGATACAGAAGAATGGATCAGCAAGCTGGACGAAAGACTAGAGGAAGTCACTCAAGCTGAACAGATAAAAGAAAAAAGAATTTAAAAGAACAACGACAGTCTAAGGGACATCTGGGACAACATCAAGTGTACTAACATCAGTGTTATAGGTGTCCGAGAAGGGGAAGAGAGAGACAAAGGGGCAGAGAATCTATCTGAAGAAATAATAGCTGAAAACTTGCATAACCTAAGGAAGGAAACATACATCCAGGTACAGGAAGCACGGAGAGCACCAAACAAGATGAACACAAAGTGGCCCAAACCAAGACACATTATGATTAAAATGTCAACAATTAAAGATAAAAAGAGAATCCTAAAAGCTGCAAGAGAAAGGCAAGAAGTTACTGTCTTGACCTGAGTACAGCCATGTTTGGCTGTTCCATTAAGCTACAGCCACCAGCACACAAAGAAATATAAAGCTGCTTTCTGTGTGGTGGGAACAAGCCTTTTTCCCAGGAACTGGCCTTTCTCTCATGGAGGTAGTTGCAATTTGTAACATTTCAAGGTCCTTTGGGCATCGTAGCCTGGGACAGACTGGCCATCTGTGCTGGGCTGGGATGATAACCAGGGAAAACAATGCACGTACACAACTGTCAGGCTGGGATGATAGCCAGGAGGCTCAGTGCACGTATGCCACTGATAACCATTTGTGCATGGAAACCTTGAATGGTTGCTCTGTAAAATCTGTAACTGCTTATATAAACTGCTGGAAACCAAGGCCTGGTGAGAGTTCCACCTGTGGAAGGGACGCCTTGCCCAGGACGTGTGCTTCCCACCCAGCCTGGTAGATTGAAAGGACTCTCCTGACAGTGGGGCATGGATGTTGTGAGTAACCAATCTGATGTGTTCTCTTTTTGGTCAGCCTGGTGTTTCTCTTTCTGGTTGATTTGTGTCATTTCCCTTCAGTCGATGTGGATGTTTCCCTTTCCAGTCGATCTGATGTTTTTCCCTCTTATTATATGACCTATTCGAATCTGCTGCTATCTCAATTGATGTGGATGTTTTCCCTTTCCAGTCGAGCTGGTGTTTTTCCCTCTTAATATTTGACCTATTCAGATCTGTTTGTGGACTATCGCCTTTACTCTCCTTGATATAATAAAATATACCTTCAGTCCATTTATTAGGAGTGGAAAGCTTCTTTTATGTCTCCACTCAAATCCCCAAACCTCTTATAACAGTTACATACAAAGGAAACCCCATAAGGCTATCAGCTGACTTCTCAGCAGAAACCTTACAGGCTAGAAGGGAGTAGAACGATATACATAAAGTGCTGAGAGGAAAAATCCTACAGCCTTGGCAAGGTTTATCATTCAGAATGGAAGGTGAGATAAAGCATTTCCCAGACAAGCAAAAACTAAAGGAGTTTATCACCAAGAAACCAGCTTTACAAGAAATGTTAAGGGACTTATTTAAGGGGAAATGAGAAGACCATGCATAGAAATAAGAAAATGATCCAAAAAAAAAAAAGCAATAAAATCACTGGTAAATATACAATAACGGCAGCAAACCTACCACCTATGAAGCTAATATGGAAAGTCAAAGGACAAAAGTATTAAAATCATCTATTTCCATGATAAGAGGGTAATGGATATACATGCACAAAAAAAGAAGTTAGATGTGATATAAAAACATAAAATGTGGGAGGAGGGGAGTAAAAGAGAGCTCTTAGAAAGAGGTCAAACTAAAGAGACGATCAACTTAATATAGATTGCTATATACATAGGTTATTATATATGAACCTCATGGTAATCACAAACCAGAAGCCCATAATAAATACACAAAAAATTAAGAGAATGGAACCCAAACATAATAATAAAGGATGCCATCAACCCACAGGAGAAGAAGAAAGGAACAGAGAAGAACTACTAAAACACCCAGAAAAAAGTAACAAAATGGCAATAAGTACATTATTATCAATAGCTACTTTATACATCAACGGACTAAATGCTTAAATCAAAGGTCATAAGGGGGCCGATTGGATACAAAAATGAGACCCATATACATGCTGCATACAAGAGACACACTTCAGACCTAATGACACTCACAAACTGAAAATGAAAGGATGGAAAAAGATACTCCATGCAAATGGCAATGTAAAGAAAGCTGGGGTAGCAATATTTATCTCAGAAAAAGTATACTTTAAAACAAAAACTGTAACCAGAGACAAAGAAGGGCACTACATAATGATGAAGGGAACAATCTAACAAGAAGATATAACACCTGTAAATATCTATGCACCCAACACTGGAGCATCTAAATACATAAAGCAACTATTAACAGACGTAAAAGGAGTAATAGATAGTAACACAATAACAGTAGGGGACTTGAACACTGCACTTACATCAATGGGTAGATTATCCAAACAGAAGATCAATGAGAAAACATTGGCCTTAAATGACACATTACACCAGTTGGACCTAGTAGATATCTACAGAACATTCCATTCAAAAACCACAGAATACACCTTTTCAAATGCACATGGAACATTCTCCAGGACAGATAACATATTACTACAAAACAAATCTCAATAAATTTAAGAAGATTGAAATATTACCAAGCATCTTTTCTGACCACAACATATGAAACAAGAAATCAATTATAGGAAGAAAATCAGAAAAGCCACAAATATGTGAAGATTAATCAAAATTCTACTGAACAACAATAGGGTCAATGAAGAAATCAAAGGAGAAATAAAAAAATACCTGAAGAGAAATGAAAATAAAAATACAACATGCCAGAATTTATGGGATACAACAAAAGCAGTTCTAAGAGGAAAGTTTATAGCAATACAGTCCTACCTCAACAAACAAGAAAAATCTCAAATAAACAATCTAACAGTGCACCTAAAGGAACTGGAAAAAAAAGAGCAAACAAAGCCCAAAATCAGTAGAAGGAAGGAAATAATAAAAATCACATCAGAAATAAATGAACTAGAGGCTAAAAAAAAAAAAAAAAAAAAAGAAAAACAAAGAAACCAAGAGCTGGTTCTTTGAAAAGATAAAATTGACAAGCCTTTAGCTAGACTCCCAGGAAAAAAAGAGAGACAGCTCACGTAAATAAAATCAGAAATGAAAGAGGAGAAATCACAACAGACACCTCAGAAATACAAAAGCTTATAAGAGAATACTACAAAAAGCTATACGCCAACAACTTTGATAATCTAGAAGAAATGGATAAATTCTTAGAATTATGCAACCTTCCAAAACTGAATCAAGAAGAAATAGGCAATTTGAATAGATCAATCACCAGTAAGGAGATCGAAACAGTCATCAAAAACCTCCGCAAAAATAAAAGTCCAGTGTGAGGCAGCTTCCCTGGTGAATTCTACCAAACATTCAAAGAAGACTTAATACCTATCCCTCTCAAACTGTTCCAAAAAATTGAAGAGGAAAGGAAGCTTCCTAACTTATTTTACGAAGCCAACATTACTGTCATACCAAAACCAGACAAGGACAACACAAAAAAAGAAAATTACAGGCCAATATCACCGGTGAACACGAATGCAAAAATCCTCAAGAAAATACTAGCCAATCAAATACAACAATACGTTAAAGAGCGCATACACATTGATCAAGTGGGATTTATTCTAGGGATGCAGGGACAATTCAACATCCACAAATCAATCAACATAATACACCTCATTAACAAAATGAAGAATAAAAAATCACATGATCATTTCAATAGATGCAGACAAAGAATTTGACAAGATACAACATCCATATATGATAAAAACTCTGAAAAAATGGGTATAGAAGGAAAGTAGCTCAACATAATAAAGGCCATATATGACAAACACACAGCTAATATCGTCTTCAATGGTGAAAAACTGAAAGCTATCCCGCTAAGAACAGGAACCAGAAAAGGATTCCCACTTTCAGCACTCTTATTAACATAGTATTGGAAGTCCTAGCCAGAGCAATCAGGCAAGAAAAAGAAATAAAAGGAATCCAAATTGGAAAAGAAGAAGTGAGACTGTCACTATTTTCAGATGACATGATTTTACATAGAGAAAACCCTAGGGAATCCACAAAAAAACTTTTAGAAATAATAAATGAATACAGTAAAGTTGCAAGATACAAAATCAACATACAAAAATCAGTTGCATTTCTATATACTAACAATGAAGTAGCAGAAGGAGAAATTAAGAATACAGGCCCATGTACAATTGCACCAAAAAGAATAAAATACCTAAGAATAAACTTAACCAAAGAGGTGAAGGACCTGTATACTGAAAACTATAAAACATTGTTGAAAGAAATAGAAGACACAAAGAAATGGAAAGATATTCCAAGCTCTTGGATTGGAAGAGTTATCATAGTTAAAATGCTCATACTTCCTAAAGCCATCTACAGATTGAATGCAATCCCTATCAAACATTTTTCACAGTAATAGAACAAAGAATCCTAAAATTTATATGGAACAGCAAAAGACCCCAAATAACCAAAGGAATTCTGAGAAAAAAGAAGAAAGCTGGAGGTATCACACTCTGTGATTTCAAAATATACTACAAAGCAAAGTAACCAAAACAGCATGGTACTGACACAAAAGCAGACACACAGATCAATGGAAGAGAATCAAGAGCCCAGAAACAAACCCACACATCTACTAACAGCTAATTTTCGACAAAGAAGCCAAGAAGATACAATGGAGAAAGGAAAGTCTCTTCAACAAATGGTGTTTGGAAAACTGGACAGCCATATGCAAAAGAATGAAAGGAGACCAGTATCTTACATCATACACAAAAATTAACCCAAAATGTATTAAATACTTGAATGTAAGACCTGAAACCATGAAACTTCTAAAAGAAAACATAGGCAGTACACTCTTCGACATCGTTCTTGGCAGCATATTTTCAAGTACCATGTCTGACTGGGCAAGGGAAACAATAGAAAAAATAAACAAATGGGAGTACATCAAACTAAAAAGCTTCTGCACAGCAAAGGAACCATCAACAAAACAAAAAGACAGGCTAACAATTGGGAGAAGATATTTACAATCCATTTATCTGATAAGGTGTTAATCTCCAAAATATGTAAAGAATTCATACATCTCAAAAAGAAAAAAACTAACAATCCAATTAAAAAATGGGTAAAAGACCTGAACAGTCATGTCTCCAAAGAAGATATACAGATGGCCAACAGGCACATGAAAAGATCTTCAACATCACTAATTATCAGGGAAATGCAAATCAAAAATACAATGCTATATCACCTCACGCCCATCAGAATGGCTGTAAGGAAGGCTACAAGACAGGAAATAATAAGTATTGGAGAAGATGTGGAGAAAAGGGAACTCTCTTACACTGCTGGTGGGAGTGCAAACTGGCTCAGCCACCATGGAAAACAGTACGAAGATTCCTCAAAAAATTAAGAATGGAACTACCATTCAATTCAGCTATTCCACTGCTGGGTATTTTTCCAAAGAACTTGAAAACACCAATGCATAAACATACATGCACCCCTGTGTTCATTGCAGCATTATTCACAATACCCAAGACTTGGAGGCAACCTAGGTGCCCATCAAGAGATGAATGGATAAAGAAGATGTGGTATATATACACAATGGAATACTACTCAGCCATAAAAAAGATGAAATCCAGCCATTTGTTACAACATGGCTGGACCTTGAGGGTATTATTCTCATAAAGAGAATATAAAAACAACAACAAACTAACACAGAGAGAGGGAGATTGGATTGTTGGTTACCAGAGGGGACAGGGGGAGGGAGGAGGGGGAAAGGGATGATTAGGCACGTGTGTATGGTGATGAATTGTGATTAGTCTTTGAGTGGTGAAAATGGTGTAATCTACACAGAATTTGAAATATAATCATGTACACCTGAAATTTATATAATGTTCTAAACCAATGTTACCACAATATAAATAAATAGATAGATAAATAAATAAATAAAAGAAATTTGCTAAGAAAATAGAGCTTAAATATTCTCACTAAAAGCAGCAACAGCGACACAAATGTGTGAGCTGATGGATATGATAATTGACTAGTTGGGGGTAATCCTTGCACAATGTATATATATATCAAATCATCACAATGTATGTATATATCGAATCATCACAATGTACATTTTAAGTATCTTGTAATTTTATTTTTCAATTATACCTCTTTAAGCTGAAAAAAGAAAGGTATGTAAGATAATTGCATAAGGCATAATGCCTTTTCCCAATCAAAATACCTTTCTGGCCCCCACTTGCATCCCCCAAGCAGAACTCAGAAGCATTTACAAAGTTCTGAGCATTTTGAACTGCCTACCAAAGCACTGAGTTTTGGATACTTCAGCCTCCAAATTCACCCTTTTCCCTATCCTCTGCAACCACTTGTTGTAGCTAACAAATCAAAGCCACAAGCTCCAGCACTCAATTCCCTTACTTCCTTGCGCTGTGGAATGATATAGTTCAGTTAATCGCCCACACCATTTCTCTGTTTTTTTGTTAAACTCTTCCCAGAAGTCCCTACTGATACCTACCGAAAGATTTGGCATAGGTCTTCAAATAAAGAGGAAGAGGAGGGAGTGGTGAAGGAGGGATATAGGCACTGTAGCCTTGGCCCTTTCTCCATGACAAACTCAATCTGGGTTTCCACAGAGTCTTCACAAATTTAGATACATTGTTAAACCAGAACCTAACCAGTTTTGTTTCCTCTACATTGGACCAGCCTTATGTAAACCAGCAGGGCCTTCTAATGAGAGGATCAAATGTTGAAATCTCTGCATATTGTTTATCCTTTTGGGATAGTAAAATGGTCAGTTGACAAAGAATCAAGAAAATCATATTCTAGTCTTAGTTTTGAGACCTTTGGCAAGTAGCTTCTTCTGACTGGACCTAAGTCTCTTCATATTTAAAATGAAATAAGTTGAACTAGACCATTTCTCAGGTTCCTTATATCTCTGACATCCTGTAATAATAATAACAAATAATAATAATAATAATAGTAATCATTTAGCCTTTATCATGAACTTATATGCTAAGAATGTATCAATAAATTTACATGAGTCTGGGACAGTAAAAGGAGAGCATATGTTCAAGATAGTCAATCTGCTGTTCTTTGGAAAGCAAGACTTCAAAAGCTCTTTAAAAATTATCACAGCCCAATCTAGTTTTTTACTTACAGCTTTATTGAAGGGTAATTCATATGCTATAAAATTCATCTATTGTGAGTGCACAATCCAACGATTTTTAATAAATATATAGAGTTCTGCAAACATCACCACCATCCAATATTAGGACGTTTCCATCAACACAAAAAGTTCCCTCAAGAATATCTGCAGTTAATCCCCACTCCTGCCTCCAGCTCTAGGAAACCACTGATCTGGCTTCTATCTATAAATTTGTCATTACTAGAGATTTCATATAATTGGAATCATATGATATCTAATCTTTTGCTTCTGGCTTCATTCATTTAGCATGATGTTTTGAAGGTCATCTGTGTTGTAGCATGTATCAGTTATTTGTTCCTTTATATTACTGAATAATATTCTATCATATGGATATATCCACATTTTCTTTATCCCTGCAGAAGTTAAGACATTTTGATTGTTTGCAGTTTTTATCTATTATGAATAATGTTGCTCTGAATATTTCCTATGATAAATCCTACTTGACCTTGATACTCTGAATATGCTGCTGGATTCAGTTTTCTAGTATTTTGTTGAGGATTTTTGCATTCACAAGGGAACTGATGTATAGTTTTCTTTTCTTGTGGTGTCTTTATCTGACTTTGGTACCAGCGTAATTCTGGCCTCAGAGAATGAGTTAGGAAGTACTCTGCCCTGTTCTATTTTTTGGAATAGATTGATAGCAATTGTTGTTACTCCTTCTTTAAATGTTTGGTAGAATTCACCAGTGAAGCCATGCAGTCCTGGTCTTTTCTTTGTTAGGATATTTTTTATTACTGATGTAGTCTCTTCACTTGTATATATGTCTGTTCAGATTTTCTGCTTCTTATTGAGTCTATTTTGGCAGTTTATGTATTTCTAGGAATTTGTCCATTTCATCTAGGTTATCTTAATTTGTTATCATACAATTGTTCATAGTATTCTCATAATCTTTTTTTTATTTCAGTAAGATCAATAGCAATGTCCCCCTTTCATTCCTGATTAAAGTAATTTGAGTCTTCTCTCTTTTTTTCTTAATCTACCTAAAGTTTTGTCAATATTTTGGATCTTTTCAAATAACCAACTTTTGGTTTTGTTTATTTTTTCTGTTGTTTTTCTATTCTCTATTTCATTGATCTCTAATCTTTATTATTGTCATCTTTTGGTAGCTTTGGGTTTAGTTTGCTCTTCTTTTTCTAGTTCCTTAAGGTGTAAAGTTAACTTATTGCCTTTGGATCTTCTTTTTTTAATGTAGGCATTTACAGCAATAAGTTTCCCTCTGAGCACTGTTTTTGCTGCATCCCATATGTTTGGGTATGTTGTGTTTTTCTTTTCATTCATCTAAAACCATTTTCCAATTTCCCTTGTAATTTCTTTTTTAAACCATTGACTAAGAATGTTCTGTTTGATTTCCACATGTCTATGAATTTTCCAGTTTTCTTTCTGTTATTGATTTCTAGTTTTATTCCATTGTGGTTGGAAAACATACTTTGTATCATTTAAGTCTTCAAATTTATTCAGACTTGTTTTGTAAATATGATCTATCCAGGAGAATTTCCACGTACCTTGAAAAGAATGTGTATTCTGCTGTTGTATAGAGTGTTCTGTATGTGTCTGTTTCTGTTAGGTCTTGTTGGTTTATAATGTTTCTTAAGTCCTCTATTATTATCTTATGTCTAGTTGTTCTATCCATTATTGAAAGTGGAGTATTGGATTCTTCAACTACTATTGTAGAAATGTCTATTTCTCCCTTCAGTGTTGTCAATTTTTATTTCATATATTTGAGGTTTCTGTTGTTAGATGTGTATATTTATAACTTTTGTATCTTCTTGATTTATTGATTGATCCTTTCATCAACATATAAGGTCCTTCTTTGTCTCTTGTAACAATTTTTTCCTTAAAGTCTATTTTATCTTATATCAGTATACCCACCCCAACTCTCTTTTTGTTACTATTGACATAAGATATCTTTTTCCACTTTTTCACTTTCAACCTATTTGTGTCTTTGGAGCTAAAGTGAGTTTCTTGTAGGCAGTATATAGTTGGCTCATGTTTCTTCATCCATCCTACCAATCTCTGCCTTTTAACTGGAAAGTTTAATTTATTTACATTTAAAGTAGTTACTGATAAGGAAGGACTTACTTCAGCCATTTTGCTATTTGTTTTCTGTGGGCCTTATACCTTTTTTTATTTCTTAATTTCAACATTACTGCCTTTTGTGTTTAACTGATTTTTTCTATTGTAAGATTTTGATTTCCTTCTCTTTTCTTTTCTATATTTTTAAAGTTATTTTCTTAATGGTTACCCTGAGGATGACAATCAATATCTTAAATTTATAGCAATCTAGTTTGAATTAATACCAACTTTGCTTCAGCCCTATACAAAACTCTCCTATACAGCTTCTTCACTCCTCATTTATGTTGTTATTATCACAAATTACATGTTTATACATTGTGTGTACCCATTAACATAGATTTATAATTATTGTTTACGCATTTTTATTTTCAATCATATAGAGGAAAAAATTCAGTTTTAAATGAAGTATAATGCCCATCCCACACACAAATCTCAGGTAACATGTCTGTATTCTAAATAGCACCTCGCACATTAAAGGCACTGTTAAGTATCACAGTGTCCTTGTCTAGAATAGAAAGTTATCAGATCTAAGTTCTTAGCACATTTCATATTGGTCTGAATAGCTTGTTTAGATTTTCTGAAAGTACTGTAGTTATATTTCTGACCTTTTTCATGTCAAGCACACACCAAAAATTCTAATATTTGCATGGTTTCTTGGGATATGTGATCAAGGCAGCTCACAGCTTGGGTCCACTGAATTTAGGGGCTCATGTCACCCCAGGCTCTGATTCATCTTCCCAAAGGCTGAAGGATCCAGTATCTGGTCTTACTTGTTACTTATTAATGGCATATCAATTGAGAAGTTACGCTATACTTCATTCAGCCTTCATTGTGGATGGAGAATCAATCACTCAAGGGAGATTAAAAAGAAAAATCAATGTGTCCAATTGTAGGTAGGATTAAAAAATGTCCCCCAAGATTTTTCTGTCTGTGGTGTGCATGCCCTGCATGATTCTCAGGACTGTGAAAACGATGCATTTTATGCCTGTGGTTAAGTTGTGTCCTATGCACAGTTGATCTTAAGATAGAGAGATTATGTAGTGGGCCCATCCCAATCACATGAGCACTTTAAAAGTAGAGTTTTCTCCAAAGAGAAAGTCAGAGAGATGAGCTCCAGATGGCCTGGAATAAAGCAAACACCCATGTTGTTAACTGCCAATGGAGAGGGGAAGCCTTTAGTAGCTGAAAGCATTCCTCCGCCAACAGCTAGCAGGAAAATAAGGACCTCTGTCCTACAGCTGCAAGGAAATGAATTCTCCAACAACCTGAATGAACTTGGAAGAAAATTCTTCACTAGAGTCTCCAGAAAGGAACGAAGCCCAGCCAACACCATAATTTTGGCCTTGTGAGACCCTGAGCAGAGAATACTGCTACACCGTGCCTGGACTTCTATAGAACTGTGAGGTAATTAATGGATGTTGTTTTAAGCAGCTGAGTTTGAGGTAATTTGTTACACAGCTATAGAAAACTCATACAGTTCTTTTCCCTGATGAGTTTAGATCTATAGAGAACACCCTCTTAGAGACAAATGTGTGAGAACATTCCCTATAACTCTGAGCAATGCTGTGGTTACTTTCCGAGAGTCTGTAACAAGAGAACTTAACAAAACTTTATGCTACTACTATATTACTGCTGTCAGGGTCTCATCTGAACGATGAGAATATTAATCGTATCGTCACCAATCAGTTGTGGATAAAATGTTACAGGGGAAACTAACCGAGTAGATGGCCATATAGAGTTGGGGGTGTGGGTACTTGGTGGAAGAAAGGAAAGGAAAGAAGAGCCATCCCATAAGTAACAGTAAATACATTGATACCTGTCACATGGAGACTTTGAGGGTGAGTAAACAGTCAAGTTGTCTGGGAAGTTGTATTAGCCAGTACCTAGGGGTGAAGTACAAGTATCTAAGGAGACAGAATAAGGCATGGGATATGGTTTAAGATCCTTATAAGCAAGTTAACTAGTGTGGAATTGGAAACAAGTTCTTTGGAAGCTTGATTTTTGTGCGTGTGTCTTGTACGTCTTTATTTTCCTTGTGTTATTCTTTCATATTTTTTCAAGACTTTTAAAAATTTTAGGAGGGAGTCAAGATGGCGGCGTAGGCAGACTCTGAACTCACCTCCTCCCGCGGACACAGCCAATTTACAACTACTCGTGGAGAAATGACCGCTGAGACAGAACTGAAAACTGGATAAGAGGAACTCCTGCAACAAGGGACAATCCTGATTGAGGTGGAAGAGGCAGAGGCTCCCTTCTGGAGAGAAAAGACACTGCCTTCACAAGCCGCCAGCTTCACAGCCCCCCGGGAGCAGCCCACAGGTACGGAGGCTCCCTGGAGGCAAGGGGCGCTGAGCCGGGGAGCATCCCTGCTGTGGGCATTTTGTGGACCAAGCACAATCGAGACGAGTGGCATAATATCTGACTTTGCCTGCTACTAAAACATTGGGGAGTAACCCCACAAAACCTGGTTCACAAAGAAACTAAAACCGGCTCTTAAAGGGCCCATGCGCAAACTCACCCGTTTCAGAAAGCATCCTAAAATCACCAGAAAGAATGGTGCACAGTGCTTTGGTGAAAAGAGACTCACCTGGTAGGCCCTGATTGCATCTCGGTGAGAGGTGAGACCTCTCCAGGGACTGGGACATTGGCGGCTGCCATTGTTGTGGCCTGGTGTGGGCGTGCTGACACAGATGCCATTGGAGTTCTCCCTGGGGCCTGCTAGCCCAGGTCTGCCCCACCCACTAGAGCACTGATTTAATCCAGCTCAGCCAGGGCGGGCAGCCCATCCTAGAGACTGGCCCCACCCAACAACAAGCCCTCAGGCAACTTGTGGACCTGCATAGATTGGTGACTGGATTCTCTGCAGCCTGGCAACTAAGCCGACTTCAGTGGGGCAAGGCGTGCACAAGGAGTGGGTGCAGAGTGAGGGGCAGTGGTGGAGTGTGTGGGGCTCCCGCCGTGGAGAGACTGGGTCGACGTCGGGAGGTCGGGACTCACACATGGGGCAGGACTGTGTTGACTGTGTGTGTGGACCTGTGGGTGGCAGGGCTTGTCAGCTGCAGAAGACTTGTGTTTCTCAAAGACCCACATAGGGGGTTTGCCCCCCCTTCCCAAGTCTGAAACAATTGGGTGCCCCTATGCCTGAGACCAGCCCCACACAGCTACAATCCTCAGAGAGCTGACAAGAGACCTAAGGCTGGAGGCTTATAGCAATTGTAAGGCCCTGAGCCTAACAACCTGCCATGCTGGGGGCCTACTCACTTAAAAGAAATACTGCCACACAAATGTGGTATTAGAACTTGCAGCCAACTGTTATGGGGCTCCCCACACCTGATAAAGAGACTGAAGGACCCACAACAACTACAAAGAGTGGAGCATTACAACAGCTGGCCAGGAGCATAACTGGGCCTACCTGGGCACATACAGGGAGAGTAAATAGGCCACAACAGAAGGACACATGTAGCCCACATAGGGGTCACCCCTGGAATATTGAGAACTGAGAGAAGCACACTGCAGGACTCCTAAGGCATCACTTGTATAAGGTCACCTATCCAAGAGCAGGAGACGTAGCTGAGCTACCTAATACGCAGACACAAGCACAGGGAAAGAGGCAAAATGAGGAGGCAAAGGAATACATTCCAAGTAAGGGAACAGGACAAAACTCCAGAAAAGGAACTAAGTGAAACAGAAAAGAGCAACTTACCTGACAGAGAGTTCAAACTAAGAGTGTTAAGGATGCTCACTGATCTGGGGAGAAGAATAGATTAACTCAGTGAGAATGTCAACAAAGAAATGGAAGATATAAAAAAGAACCAATCAGAAATGAAGAATACTATACTGGAAATGAAAAATTTGCTAGAGGGACTCAAAAGTAGAGTAGAGGATACAGAAGAACGGATCTGCGAGCTGGACGAAGGCTAGAAGAAATTACCCAAGCTGAACAGGTAAAAGACAAAAGAATTAAAAAGAGTGAGGACAGTCTAAGGGACCTCTGGGACAACATCAAGCGCACTAAATTCCGTGTTATATGTGTCCCAGAAGGAGAAGAACGAGACAAAGGGGCAGAGAATCTATTTTAAGAAATAATAGATGAAAACTTCCCTAACCTAAGGAAGGAAGCAGACATCCTGGTACAGGAAGCACAGAGAGCCCCAAACAAGATAAACCCAAAGAGGCCCACACCAAGACACATCATAATCAAAATGTCTAGAATTAAAGATAAAGAGAGAATCCTAAAAGCTGCCAGAGAAACACAAGTTACATACAAAGGCAACCCCATAAGGCTATCAGCTGACTTCTCAGCAGAAATCTTACAGGCTAGAAGAGAGTGGCACGATATATTTAAAGTGCTAAAAGGAAAAAACTTACAGCCAAGAATACTCTACCCAGCAAGACTATCTTTCAAAATGGAAGGAGAGATCAAAAATTTCCCAGACAAGCAAAAATTAAAGGAGTTTGTCACCAAGAAACCAGTGCTACAAGAAATGTTAAAGGGACTGATTTAAGGGGAAAAGAGAAGACCACAAATAGGAAGAATTATCTATTTCCATGATAAGAGGACAATGGATACAAATGCACAAAAAAAGAGGTTAGATATGATATCAAAAACCTAAAATGAGGGAGGAGGGGAGTTAAAGAGTAGAGCGTTCAGACAGACGTCAAACTAAAGACACCATGAATTCTGCATAGAAGGAGAAAGGAACAGAGAAGGACTACTGAAACACTGAGAAAAATAGTTAAAAATGGCAGTAAGCACATACTTATCAATAGCTACTTTAAAAGTCAATGGACTAAATGCTCCAATTAAAAGGCATAGGGTGGCTGATTGGATAAAACACCAAGACCCATATATATGCTGCATACAAGAGACACAGTTCAGACCTAAAGACACTCACAAATTGAAAGTGAAGGGAAGGAAAAAGATACTCCACGCAAATGGCAATGAAAAGAAAGCTGGGGTAGTAGTACTCATATCAGACAAAATAGACTTTAAAACAAAAACTGTAAAAAGAGACAAAGAAGGGCATTACATAATGATCAAGGGAACAATCCAGCCAGAGGATATAACACTTGTAAATATCTACGCACCCAATGTAGGTGCACCTAAATATATAAAGCAATTATTAACAGACATAAAAAGAGAAATAGACAGTAACACAATAATAGTAGGGGACTTTAACACTCCACTGACACCAATTGATAGATCATCCAAACAGAAGATCAATAAGAAAACATTGGCCTTAAATGAGACACTAGAACAGATGGACCTAGTAAATGTATACAGAGCTTTCCATCCCAAAACCGAAGAATACACGTTCTTTTCAAATGCACATGGAACATTCTCCAGGATTGATCACATATTAGGCCACAAAACGAGTCTCCATAAATTTAAGAAGATTGAAATAATACCAAGCATATTTTCTGACCACAACGTTATGAAACTAGAAATCAACTATAGGAAGAAAATCAGAAATTCCACAAATACGTGGAGATTAAACAAAATGCTACTGAACAACGACTATGTCAACAAAGAAATCAAAGGAGAAATCAAAAAATACCTGGACACAAATGAAAATGAAAATACGACATGCCAGATTTTATGGGATACAGCAAAAGCTGTTCTAAGAGGGACGTTTATAGCAATACAGGCCTAGCTCAACAAACAAGAAAAATCTCAAAGAAACAATCTAACAATGCATCTAAAGAAACTGGAAAAAGAAGAACAAACAAAGCCCAAAATCAGTAGAAGAAGGGAAATAATAAAAAATCAGAGCAGAAATAAATGAAATAGAGACTAAAAAAAAAAACAATAGAAAAAGTTAATAAAACCAAGAGGTGATTCTTTGAAAAGATCAACAAAATTGACAAACCTTTAGCTAGACTCACCAAGAAAAAAAGAGAGAAGGCACAAATAAGTAAAATCAGAAATGATAGAGGAGAAATTACAACAGACACCTCAGGAATACAAAAGATTATAAGAGAATATTATGAAAAGCTATATGCCAACAAATTCGACAATCTGGAAGAAATGGATAAATTCTTAGAATCAAACAACCTTCCAAAACTGGATCAAGAAGAAGCAGAGAATTTGAATACACCAATCACCAGTAAGGAGATCAAAACAGTAGTCAAAAACCTCCCCAAAAATAAAAGCCCATGACCAGACGGCTTCCCTGGTGAATTCTACCAAACATTCAAAGAAGACTTAATACCTATCCTTCTCAAACTCTTCCAAAAAATTGATGAGGGGGGAATCTCCCTAACTCATTCTATGAAGCCCACATTACCCTAATACCAAAACCAGACAAAGACAACACAAAAAAAGAAAATTACAGGCCAATATCACTGACGAACATCGATGCAAAAATCCTCAACAAAATACTAGCAAATCGCATACAACAATACGTTAAGAAGATTATACACCATGATCAAGTGGTATTTTTTCCAGGTATGCAGGGATGGTTCAACATTCGCAAATAAATCAATGTAATACACCACATTAATAAAATGAAGAATAAAAATCACATGATCATCTCAATATATGCAGAGAAAGCACTTGACAAGGTAGAGCATCCATTTATGATAAAAACTCTGAATAAAATGGGTATAGAAGGAAAGTACCTCAACATAATAAAGGCCATATATGACAAACCCACAGCTAATATCATCCTTAATGGTGAAAAACTGAAAGCTATCCCTCTAAGAACAGGAACCAGACAAGGATGCCCACTCTCACCACTCCTATTTAACATAGTAGTGGAAGTTCTAGCCAGAGCAATCAGGCAAGAGAAAGAAATAAAAGGGATCCAAATTGGAAAGGAAGAAGTGAAACTGTCACTATTTGCAGTTGACATGATTTTATATATAGAAAACCCTAAACAATCCACCAGAAAACTTTTAGAAGTAATAAACGAATACGGTAAAGTTGAAGGATACAAAATCAACATACAAAAATCAGTTGCATTTCTATACACTAACAATGAAGTAGCAGAAAGAGAAATTAAGAATACAATCCCACTTACAATTGCAATAAAAAGAATAAAATACCTAGGAATAAACTTAACCAAAGAGGTGAAAGATCTGTACACCAAAAACTATAAAACATTGCTGAAAGAAATTGAAGAAGACACAAAGAAATGGAAAGATATTCCATGATCTTGGATTGGAAGAATTAACATAGTTAAGATGTCCATACTTCCCAAAGCAATCTATAGATTCAATGCAGTCCCTGTCAAAGATCCAACAACATTTTTCACAGAAATAGAACAAAGAATCCTCAAATTTATATGGAACAAGAAAAGACCCCGAATAGCTAAAGGAATCCTGAGAAAAAAGAACAAAGCTGGAGGTATCACACTCCCTGATTTCAAAATATACCACAAAGCTATAGTAACCAAAACAGCATGGTACTGGCACAAGAACAGACACAAGCTCAATGGAATAGAATCGAAAGCCCAGAAATAAACCCACACATCTATGGACAGCTAATCTTTGACAAAGGAGCCAAGAACATACAATGGAGAAAAGAAAGTCTCCAACAAATGGTGTTGGGAAAACTGCATAGCCATATGCAAAAAAAATGAAAGTAGACCCTTACCTTACACCATACACAAAACTTAACTCCAAATGGATTAAAGACTTGAATGTATGACGTGAAACTATGAAACTTCTAGAAGAAAACATAGGCAGTATGCTCTTCAACATCGGTCTTAGCAACATATTTTCAAGCACCATGTCTGACCAGGCAAGAGAAACAACAGAAAAAATAAACAAATGGGACTCCATCAAGCTGAAAATCTTCTGCACAGCAAAGGAAACCATCAGCAAAACAAAAAGACAACCTAACAATTGGGAGAATATATTTGTAAACCCTACATCTGATAAGGGCTTAATCTCCAAAATATATAAAGAACTCATGCATCTCAACAACAAAAAAACTAACAACCCAATTAAAAAGTGGGCAAAAGACCTGAACAGACATTTCTCCAAAGAAGATCTACAGATGGCCAACAGACACATGAAAAGATGTTCAAAATCATTAACTATCAGGGAAATGCAAATCAAAACTACAATGAGATATCCCCTCACGCCCCTCAGAATGTCTATAATTAACATGACAGAAATCAGCATTTGTTGGAGAGGATGTGGAGAGAAGGAAACTCTCATACACTGCTGGTGGGAGTGCAAACTGGTGCAGCCACTATGGAAAACAGTATGGAGATTCCTCAAAAAATCAAGGATAGAACTACCATATGATCCAGCTATTCCACTTCTGGGTATTTATCCAAAGAACTTGAAAACACCAATGTGTAAAGATACATGCACCCCTCTGTTCATTGCAGCGTTATTCATAATAGTCAAGACTTGGAAGCAACCTAAGTGCCCATCAAGGGACGAATGGATAAAGAAGATGTGGTATATATACACAATGGAATACTACTCAGCCATAAGAAACGATGAAATCCATGCATTTGTGACAACATGGATGGACATTGAGGGTATTAGGCAAAGTGAAATAAGTCAGAGGGAGAAGGTCAAATACCATATGATTTCCTTCATTAAGTGGTAGATAATAACAACAATAAACAAACACATAGAGACAGAGATTGGATTGATGGTTACCAGAGGTGAAGGGGGGAGGAGGAGGGCGAAAGGGATAATTTGGCACATGTGTGTGGTGATGGGTTGTAATTAGTATTTGGGTGGTGAACATGATGTAATCGATGCAGAAACAGAAGTATATTGATGTACACCTGAAATTTATACAATGTTATAAACCAATGTTACTGCAATAAACAAAAAAAATAAATAAATAAAAATATTTCAGCCTTTTATGACTGTGCTAAGAGAAAACAAGCAATGAAGAAATTGTTCACACTTGTGCCAGAGATTTAATGAGAAAATAATGTTCGTCTGGAGGCCAACATGGTGGTTTGAGCTGGGAGAGAGATTACAGGAGAGTATTTCCTGACAGACACCACTTCAACAAGGTCAAAACTTAGTTAAAATTGAACACTCCTGGTGTGACTGACTATAAGAGGGTAGCACAAGGGAGCTTCTTTCTGGTGATGGAACAGTTTCGTATCCTGATGGTGGTGGTAGTTACAAGTGATAAGATTTCATTAAAAAATACCCAAAGAAATGAATGCATGTAAAACTTGATGAAATCTGAATAAGGTGTACAGTTTAGTTAATAGTATTGTACCAATGTTAAAATCCTGATTTTGATAATGTACTATGGTTATATAAGATGTTATCATTGGGGAAATCTGGGTGAAGAGTACACGGGAACTCTCTACTATTTTTGTAATTTCTTATGAGTCTTAATTTATTTCAAAATTAAAAATATTTAATTGAAAAAAAGAACTGAACACCCCTAGATTTCTGGCACCATCCCAGAAATTGCTTCCTGAAATTGTTAGCCTGGTCCAGACTATGAATCAAGTGAAAAGTGTTTTTACGAAGTTGTAACAACAATGACAATGACACACCCACTAAACCCCAGCCCTGTGACAGAACCACAAAGTACCTGGATATGAGAGGCTCTACCTCAGTCTGCTCTGTCAATATCAGGGCTGCTACACATTCTGAAGAAATACTAACGATGTCTCTCAATCCTCTAACTTGCGCCCTTCACCTTATATCCCTAAACCAGCCAACTCTCCTACGGGAATTAATACCCAGAAGTGAGGAGCAGAGGGTGTTAAGAAAGGTCAACAACGTCATTATTGAGCTGATTGCAAGCAAAACCGTCAGGCCTCTGATTTACTGTCCTGATGGTACATGTCATACACCACATGGCTTTGCTTGTTGTCATTTCTCTTCTAATAATTTTTGTGACTTGATAATATGACGCACTGTCCCAAAGGCTAGTGCTTGACACAGAAGCAATGCGAAACCCAAATAGCAGAAGGCTCTGTCTGCACTAAGCAGCTGTTTGTCAGGGCTACCTCCCTCCACTGAAAGAATACAGGCACCTAGCACTTTAGCTTTTGTTTTGCCATACAAGTGCACCAGTTTTTGCAGATGTCTGAATTTTCTTCTTCCCTATCTCCCTTTGTGTCTTTTTAAAACAATCCATCCTTGCTCTTCTTCAAAATCCAGGCTCAAAGATTGCCAATGACCATGTCATTTACCTCTGATTTAAAGCAAAGGGAAAAGAAAATGCTTTTTATAGGAGGACAGGGGTGATATATAAGAACCTTTTGCCTAGACTAGTACTTGGTTAAGGTAGTTTAAAAAAAAAAAACAGCTTGAGTTCTAAACTTAACCAGATGGAAATATGCCTGCTGAGAGTTGGACCTAATTCAGAAAAGATTGTTAGCCAATAGATGAACCAATTTAGACCAGCATATGCCAAAAATGGTCAATCAAGTTGTCCCAAGTGTGACTCCCCCATAGCAGATGTCACTGTCTCTCTGAAGGCTTTTGAGTGTCATCCTTTAGCATGGAGGTGGGTTTTATATGTGTACACATAGACATAAATAAAACTTTGGCCTATATGCAACCTTCATTTTACTGCATTATGGCCCTATCACTCTCAGCAAAGAGCATAAGCCCTCTCTTAGGGCTTTTAAATGAATACAGATTTTACAAATAAAACAAAAGCTATGAACATACACAATTAATTCCATGCAATTATCTTGACTTTTCTCATCTTTTCATGTTCCTTTATTGTAAAAACAACAGAAATCTGAGACCATAATTGTCCGCACTCTCATCACTTAATAAAAGTCAATATTTTTATTTTTCCTTGTTATCTTCTCTTCCTTGCCCTTTTGCTTATTCAATTTTGACATTTTCAATTTTCTTTAATACAGATCAAAAATGCAAATATGCTCTCCTAAAAATAGGCACACTCTGGAAGGGCTCTGCTTTCCTAAACCTTGACAATAAAGGGAAACCCAAAATGCAATGATGACCTTTACGGTACTTAATTGTTCAAAAGGCCCTTTCATATCCATTGCCTCATTACATCCTTATGACAGTCTTGCAAGGCAGGCACGCCTCTAGGAAACTGACAAAAAGTAGAGGTTCTCTTGACATCCCTTCTCCCTGGCTAAACCAGAATACAAGCCCTTCCTGGGCACAAGGCCAGTACAAAGAATTTCAGAAGCACAGAGGAGGTTGCGGTTACTTCTGAGTGAACTGAATGACATTTGAATGGGGTATTGAAGGATAGGTAACATTTGGACCTGTAAAGGTGCCAAGGGAGGGAATAGAAGGTAACACAGCCAGAGAAACAAGTTTAGGAAAGCATGGGACGTATTCAGCAAACTTTGCTGGAGTGCAAGTTACATGAAGATGAATCACAGGAAACAAGGCTGGAAAGATAGGCCAAGGCCAGGACATGGAAGGTCTCGAATGCCGTATTTAAAAGTTTAAATTGTTTTCAGTAGGCAGTATGGTTTTTCGAAGGAAAAATATGCCAAAGATTCCTTGCATTATTTGGCTTCTGTTACTCTCTAATCATGTAACCTGAGGCAAGTTAGCCTCTCGGTGCTTTAGTTTCCTCATCTGTAAAATGGGTTTAATAGCAATTCCTACCCTAAGAGTATTATTGTAAGGATTAAGTGAGATAATGCATGTAAAGCACTTATGACAGTGCCTGGCACATAGTAAGCAATCTGTAAATGCTAGCTATTATTATTATCATAACAATTCATCTCCATCATCACACTCTGTTTCCTCAACTGTAAAATGAGGAAGTTTGACTATTTAATTTCTAAAGCCCCTTGAAATTTTCAACATTATTTATCATCATTATCTTCTTGCTACCTCCTGTACTATGCTATCCAAAAACCCCACCTCTGAGATGGTGGGAATTTTGGCTTTTTATAAAGAGAGAGAAGTTAGAAGAAGTGATCACTAGGCTCTTAAATATTTCATCCAGATGAGTAAACTGCAAGCTTCCTTTAGCATAATCACAACCCCACTGTGATAAAGAATACAATCAGTTTGGATGAGAAATCCCAATAATTGTTAGATGTCCTGGGCTGGGGAAGACCAGCTTGCTCTCAAAAACAAAACAACTCCCCAACCCACATGCATGCAATTCTGTAGATTATGAAGCACTTTCACATTTGAGCATCTCACCAACTCTGTGAGATTAATATTACTATCCCCATTTTTATAGATGACGAAGTGAAGGCATAGTGAGGGGAGTGACTCTCCCAAGGTCACACGGCTGGTTAGTGGTAGAGCCAGTACTCAAACCCAGGTCTTTTGTATTGTGTTTGTCCTTACCACCACAGATTACCATCTTCACTACATCAGTCAGAGATCTAACAACCTGCTTATTCACCCAGTTTAATTCAAAGAGGCAGACTGAGCCTGCCAGAGAAATGGCAGCCCATTTGGCTCTCTGTAGAAATACCAAAAACAATATGTAACAACAGAACTTTGTGAGAAAACAGCTGAAACCATTATTAAAAAGTGAGAGCTTTTGGTTATATGAGAACTTTCTGCCCTTCCCCATTTGCATGGAAAACTGAAGGGGGACCTAAGCTCTGTTTTCTTGAGAATAAGTAGATAGTAGCAAGATTCTGGATCTTCAGTTAAGATACATGGATTAATGTTTTAAATGAATAAAGAATCTTTGCTATGTAAAGAGATGATGTTTCAAGATATTAGGAGAAATTGACCACACTTTGCACTAATCTATTTGCACTCAGCACATTGGGCCTTGCAGTAAAGTTGTGTTTTCTTATCTTGCCCATTGAGCTGTAAGCTCCTTGAGAGCAAAGAGGGCATCTTCCTCATCTGGGTCCCCTCTGGTGGGAATTTGCCTTGGACTTTGCACATTATAGACACTAGATAAATAACTACTTGTTCAGTTAATCAATCAACTCTTTTATTGATTATAACTTAAGCCAATGATTCTCATCCTGTTGCCTATTTTTGTGAAGTGAAGTGAGAAGGCCATCTTGTTCCCTAGTGAAAAAACATAGAGTGAAATTAATTTTGTAAATGTAAGTGAAAGGCTAAAATCTCTAGTAGCCCTCACTGGCTGACACTTGTAATCTTTAAAAGTTCCTGCCCTTCTCTAATAATTAGTGATGTTAAACATCTTTTCATATGCTTTTTGGCCATCTGTATATCTTCTTTGGAGAAATGTCTGTTCATATCCTCTGCCTGTTTTTTGATCACATTGTTCATTTTGTTGTTGTTGACTTGTATGAGTTCTTTATATATTTTGGAAATTAACCCCTTGTCGGATATATGATTTACAAATATTTTCTCCCAGTTGGTGGGTTGTCTTTTTGTTTTGTTGATGTTTTCCTTTGCCCTGCAGAAGCCTTTTAATACATAATGAAAAACTCAAGCAGTTCCAATGCTAATGATCATTTGTGGGCTGCACCCTAATAATAGCAACCATTATTGATCACTTATTATTAGAAGAAAGTTATCACATTTAATCCTTATTATAACTCATTTTATATCTGGTGAAACTGAGCTTCAGTTACTTTAAAGGGCTTGCCTAAGGTCACAAGGGACCTGAACTCCCAAGACTGACTGATACCAGAACTAGTGACCTTGACTAACTATGTTATGTTGCTTTCAAAGCTTTGCTTGAGGTTTTCCACACCTGAGGAAAAGCCATAACGTGGGAAAATTGGCCCTAAAAGAAATCATGAGATAAAGAGTGATCTTTAAATAAAAATGTATATTGATTATATCAAAAGAGATTATAACTTTAAATTATAAGCAGTTTAAAAACTATTAATCAAATAAAAAGAGACCAGTAGTTTGTTATTTTAAGAGGATGTTTACTAGAGGTAGTTTCTGATCTGATGCTTGTTTTTCCAAAGTAGGGTACTATTTGTACTTTTTATATAGAGAATTGTTATTACTACTTTATAGGAAAATGACCTTTTTTCCCATTTAACTGTCATTTTAAAAGAGTTCTTGCATTCTTGAGAGTGTGCTTTTAAATTTATCATTTGTTCTCAATTTTTCCTATTATGAAAGCCCATCTCAGGTTTTGTAATGAAAGGCATTGAAAGTGTGATTTGATTAACAAATGTGCTCTGTGGTAATGCAGATTTTATTTAAAGTAAATATATTTAAATCACAGGTTAGGAAGACTTGATTTCATAGAACCATGACATATTGGCATTGGAAGGGAAATTAGAGGTCATTGAGATCAACCCTCTATCTGACTCATAAATCAGATTATTAACTACAACATCCCTGACATTTTTCTTGGAAAAGTGCTTTCTTGTTGTTTGCTAAAGCCTTAATGTAGGTTCTTCAACTCAGCAGTAGATGTAGGCTTCATTTTAGAAGGTACACGCTAATACACTTTAAAACAATGACTCATTCTTTTTACTCTTTTCAGATTAATTTTGCATCTACATAAGGAAACTAAATAACGATTTTTTTTTTCCAAAGCTAATTGAAGTAGATACTTGTGAGATCATTGGGAGGCAAGTCAATTACAATTCATCAGATTAATCATAAAGATTGGTGAGTTATTTTTTGCCAGACTGTATTAAAAAAGAGAATTAAGGTGTTTTATTTTAATACAAACAACCAACTTATTCTGGAATTTTTTCCTTTGCTAAAACACATATAATTATTTTAAAAAGACGTAAATATGAATTCTCAAACTGTTTACTTGGTGATAAGTTTGTGTTTGTGTAATCATAATTTTAAATAAAAATCAAGTCCCTTTCCATCCAAAAAATAAAATATTTTATGTAAAAAACTCAAGTTTTTATCTTCAAATTCCTACTTGTTTGTACACTTGAAAGACTAATATTCTTTTTTTATATTTTTCAAAATTCTTCTCAAAAATAAATTTTTCTTCTTTGTATAAGCAGCTTTCTGGTATTAAAACCTAGATCCATCACTGTGAGCATCTGAATCCAGGTGTTTATGAGGTTTCTATCCATTTGCCAGCATGACTTTGCCAAAAGCCTTAATAGCAAGACAATATTGTTGAAGGATTGATCATTGACAAATATTTTCTGAGTGCCTGCTTTGTACCAAGTGCTGTGCTAGAGGCTGGGGATGTAAAGACGGTTCCAACCTAGACCCAGTCCCTACCATTGAGGTTAGTGGGGGAGCCAGAGATGTTAAAAAAGAATGCAATGTGCTATAACAAAGGATTGTACACAACATAGAGAACAAATTGACTACCTCTGCCTTGGGAAGTCTTCACAAAGGAACTGACTTGTAAATTGGACTGATGGGTAATAGGAGTTCACCAGACAGATAAAGTGAGGAGGGCATTCCAAGCAGAGGGAATAAGATATACAAAGGTATGTGGGTATGAATAAGTATGTAATATTAGGAAAATTTTAGGAAGATTAGTATGACTGGAGGGTACACGTGTGGGAATTAAGTGGTAGGAGATGAAGCTGAAAGAATGGATCAGATACAGCTTGTGAAGAGCCTTGTATGCTAAATTTGTAAGGATGCTTTTCCTGTCAGCATTGAAATGACATTAATGGTTTTTCAACAAGGGAATGATAGGATGAGCTTTTTATTTTTTAAAAAGATCACACCAACTGTTATATGGAAGATTAAATAGAGTCAATAAGACCTAAAGTAGCGAAACCGGTGAGGTTTCTACAATAGTCCAGAATGAAGGTTTGTCCTAGAGCAGTGGCAGTAGGAGCAAAAGGGAGGGGGCTACATTCAATGGAGATTTATGAGGTAGAATAGATTTAGATGAGGGAGAAAAGGGAGACAAGGATGACTCTGAGATTTCCAGGGGACAGGGTGGAATTGTAGGGAAGGTAACTCATTCAGTTTGAAGTTCTTGTAGAATAGCTACGTAGAGAGGGTATACTGGCATATTTATTTAGTTCATAAATATATTCCAGATAGTGTTATGGCAGGATGCTTGCTAGACATTTATATCAGATTCTGTCTTTCAGTTGCTAAGACCAACTACTGAAAATTCTCTGAGAGAGAGACAGAGCCACAGGCTGTAGTGTGAAGGTACTTTGTAAACCTTTGAGACCTGTTGCTGAGAAAACATTTTTAAACTGCCTTACTCTAGGTAATTAGAAACTATCATTTCTATTCCACGTGGGTCTCACAATACACATACATCAATTACCAAGTACCTATTAGATAAGTGCCTATTTCTAGGCCAGGCCCTGTGCTAGAGGCTGGGGATACCAGGACGAGTAAGATTTAGTCCCAGTCCCCAGAATGTTCAGGGCCTAGTGAGAAGTATGTAGAGGCCTTTCTGGGATTCCCTGAAACATTGAAGTCATCTCCCTGTTTTCCTGAAGTTTAACCGAAATTTAAGAGGAAAGTAGGTAAGTTTTAAAAAGAAGAGACTATTGTCCTTCTAACTTAAGGTCATGCCAAAATGAAATTCTCACAGAGACTTCAGCTTCATCAGCCATTGCTTTACAATTTTAACAAAAGAAGTGGGCTATTGGTTTGGACTTAGAAAATTTTGTGTCATATAGATTTTGCCTTCATTTTGGGAGAACAGAATTCTACTTATAATGGCTAAAACATCAAGGTCAGAGGACTTGGGATCAAGATGGCAGAGTAGGAAGCTTGCCCTCTCCCACAGACATACCCAAACTACAACTACATATGAAGCAACTATCTCTGAGAATGACCTGAAGACTAGCAGAACAGATTTTCCACAACTAAGGATATAAATAAAAAGACACATCGAGATGCGTAGGAGGGGTGGAGATGTGGTCTGGTCGAGACCCACACCCTTGGCGTGAGGACCCATAGGCAGGAGGGATATCACAGCCATGGAGGTCCTTCCTGAGGAGTGAGGGGTCTAAATCTCACATTGGGCTCCTCAGCTTGGAGGACCTGCACCAGGAAGTTGAGCCCCCATAAAGTCTGGCTTTGGAAACCAGCAGAGCTTACATGCAGGAGAGCTGGAGGGCTGTAGAAAACTGAGACTCCCCTCTTAAAGGGCATACACAAAAACTCACTTGCTTCAAGTCCCAACACAGAGGCAGCAGTTTGAAAAGTACCTGGGTCATAGTGAAAGAGATTCATTGACTAATTTTAGGGAATGTGCTGATGGGCATGGATCTGTTGGAACTTTCTCCTGGGACAGAGGTGCTGGCAGACACCATTTTTTTGCTCACCTTCTACCTCGCTGGTCTGGTGTTGCTGGGTGCCATTTCTGACTCACCCCATCTACCTTACTAGGTTGGTTTGCCCCACCGTGGCATTCCCCTGGACCCACCCCAGCTGGTGATCCTCCAAAGTGACACCCCTACCCTGCCACGCCCAGCACATTGTCCCTGCTGGCACCAGGGCCTCTCGAAAGCAGTCCCCTACCCCGGTACACAAGGCAGGTAGACCTGGCCAGCTCCAGAGCCCCTCCAAAATAGCCCCCTACCCTGCCACACCTGGTGGGCAGCCACAAATTGCACCAGAGCCCCTCCAAAGTGGCCCCCTGCCACACTCAGCAGGTGGCCTCAGCCTAGACTGGCATCCCCCCAAAGTGGCTTCCACCCTGGGGGGCCGGCCCCACACCCCAGAGTGCCTGCAACAGTCACAGCAGGGCCTCACAGCCAGCTGTACTAGAGGACTGTCCCACCCACTAGTGTGCCCAAAGCTGTCATGGCCAGGCTTTGCGGCAAGCTGCACCAAAAGCCAGCCCTGCACACTAGGGTGTCTGTGGCAATTGTGTCCTGGCCACAACAACAGGAAGGTGCATGCAGTCCACACAAGGGGCACTCTTGGAGTACCTGGCTCTGGTGACTAGGGAGACCATACTACTGGGCCCCACAGGACACACTTCTGCATAAGGCCACTTCTTTAGGACCAGGAGACATAGCTGATCTCTCTAATACATAGAAACAAAAACATTGAGTTAGGCAAAACGAGGAGACAAAGGAATATGTTTCAAACAAAAGAACAAGACAAAACCTCAGAAAAAAAAACTAAACAAAATGGAGATAAGCAATCTGTCAGATAAAGGGTTCAAAGTAATAGTCATGAAGATGCTCACCAAACTCAGGAGAAGAATGGATGAACACAGAACTTCAACAAAGAGATGGAAAATATAAAAAAGAAACAATTGTGGCTGAAGAATACAATAACTGAAATGATAAATACCCTAGAGGGAATCAACAGCAAATTAGATGATGCAGAAGAATGGATCAGCAATCTGGAAGATGGGGTAGTAGAAATCAACCAATTGGAATAGCAAAAAGAAAAAATAATTTTAAAAAATGAGGAGAGTTTAAGGGACTTCTGGGACATCAAGTGTACTAACATCTACATTATAGGGGTTCCAGGAGGAGAAGAGAGGGAAAGGGACAGAAAACCTAATTGAAGAAATAATGGCTGAAAACTTCCCTAACCTGGTGAAGGAAACAGACATCCAAGTTCAGGAAGCACAGAGAGTCCCAAACAAGATGAACCAAGGAGTCCCACACCAAAACACATTATAATTAAAACGTCAAAAGTTAAAGATAAAGAGAGAATCTTAGAAGCAAGAGAAAAGCAACTAGTTATGTACATGGGAGCCCCATAAGACTATGAGCTGACTTTTCAGCAGAAACTTTACAAGCCAGAAGCAAGTGGCACAACATATTCAAAGTTCTGAAAGGAAAAAACCTACAGCCAATAATACTCTACCTGGCAAGGTTATCACTCGGAACTGAAGGAAAGATAAAGAGTTTCCCAGACAAGCAAAAGCTAAAGGAGTTCATCACCACTAAACTGACCCTACAAGAAATATTAAAGGGACTTCTTTAAATGGAAAAGAACAGGCCATAACTAGAAATACAAAAATTATGAAAGAAAAACATCTCACTGGTAAAGGAATACATATAGTAAAGGTAGTAGATCAACCACCAGTATAGCTAGTATGAAGGTTAAAAGACAAGAGTAAAATCATCTATATCTACAATAAGTAGTTAAGGGATACACAAAATAAAACAATGTGAAATATGACATCCAAAACATAAAATATGGGGGTAGGATAAAAACGTAGTGCTTTTAGAATGCACTCCAATATGAGCAACCATCAACTTAAAATAGAGTGCTATATATAGGTTGTTATGTAAGAACCTCACAGTAACCACAAATCAAAAACTGATAATATATCTAAAAAAGGGAAAAATACAAACATAAATCTAAAGAAAGTCATCAAATCACAAGGGAAGAAAGCAAGAGAATAAGAAAGAAACAGAGAAGAATTATTAAAAAAAGAAAACAATTAACAAAATGGCAATAAGTATACACCTATCAATAATTACTTTAAATGTAAATGTACTAAATGCTTCAATCAAAAGACATAGGGTGGCTGAATGGATTAAAAAAACAAGATGCATATATATGCTGCCTACAAGAGACTCACTTCAGATCTAAAGACACACACAGACTGAAAGTGAGGGTATGGAAAATGATATTCGATGCAAACGGAAATGAAAAGAAAGCCGGGGTAGCAATACTTATATCAGACAAAATGGACTTTAAAACAGAGACTGTAACAAGAGACAAAGAAAGATATTATATGATGATAAAGGAATCAATCCACCAAGAGGATGTACTTGTAAATATCTATGCACCCAACATAGGAGAACTTAAATATATAAAGCAAATATTAACAGACATAAAGGGAGAAATAGACAGTAATACAATAATAGCAGGGGACATTAACACCCCAGTTACATCAATAGGTAGATCATCCAGACAGAAAATCAACAAGGAAACATTATATGACACATTAGACCAGATGGACTTAATAGATATACACAAAACATTCCATCCCAAAGCAGCAGAATACACATTCTTTTCAAGTGCACTGGGAACATTCTCCAGGATAGATCACATGTTAGGCCACAAAACAATTCTCACTGAATTTAATAAGATTGAGATCATATCAGTCATCTTTTCTGACAACAATGGTGTGAGACTAGAAATCAGCTACAAGAAGAAAACTGGAAAAAACACAAACACATGGAGTCTAAACAACATGCTACTAAACAACCAATGGGTCATTGAAGAAATCAAAGAGGAAATAAAAAAGTACCTTGAGATGAATGAAAATAGAAACACAATATTCCAAAATCTATGAGATGCAGCAAAAGCAGTTCTACAAGGAAGTTTACAGCAATACAGGCCTACCTCAAGAAACGAGAACAATCTCAAACAATCTAACCTTACACCTCAAGGAACTAGAAAAAGGCCAAGACCCAAAGTTAGTGGAAGGAAGGAAATAATAAAGATCAAAGTGGAAATAAATGCAATAGAGACTTAAAAAACAACAATAAAGAAGATCAAAGAAAATAAGAGATGGTTCTTTGAAAAGATGAACAAAATTGATAAACCTTTAGCCAGACTCATCATGAAAAAAAGAGAAAGGGCCCATATGAATAAAATAAGAAATGAAAGAGGGGAAATTACAACTGCCACCACAGAAATATAAAAGATCATAAGAGATTACTACAAACAATTATATGCCAACAAATTGGGCAACCTAGAAGAAACGGATAAATTCCTAGAAACAATCTTCCAAGACTGAATCAGGAAGAAATAGAAAATCTGAATAGATTAATTACTAGAAATGAAATTGAATCAGTTAATCAAAAAACTCCCAACAAACAAAAGTCAAGGACCAGATGGCTTCACAGGTAAATTCTACCAAACATTTAAGGAAGAGTTAATACCTATCCTTCTCAAACTATTTCAAAAACTAAAGAGAAAGTAACACTTCCAAATTCATTCTACAAGGTCAGCATTACCCTGATACCAAAACCAGACCAAGACAATCCAAAAATTAAAATTACAGGCCAATATCCCTAATGAACATATAAGGAAAAATTCTCAACAAAATAGTAGCAAACCGAATTCAACAATACATTAAAAGGATCATACCCCATGATCAAGTGGGATTTATCCTTGGGATGCAAGGATGGTTCAACATACACAAATCATTTAATGTGATACAGCACACAAACAGAATGAAGGATAAAAACCACGTGATCATCTCAATAGATGCAGAAAAAAACATTTTAAAAAGTTTAGGATCCATTCATGATTAAAACTCTTAACAAAGTGAGTATAAAGGGAACATACCTCAACATAATAAAGATCATATATGACAAACCTATGGTTAACATCATACTCAACAGTGAAAATCTGAAAGCATTTCCTTTAAGATCAAGAACACAAGGATGCCACTATGAAAAACAGTACGGAGGTTCCTCAAAAAATTAAAAATAGAGCTACCATATGATCCAGCTATTCCACTTCTGGGTATTTACCCAAAGAAAACAAAAACGCTAATTCAAAAAGATATATGCCCCCTTATGTTTGTTGCAGCATTATTTACGATAGCCAAGACATGGAATAAGCATCCATTGGTAGATGATTGGATAAAGATGTGGTATATATATACAATGGAGTAATACTCAGCCATAAAAATGAATGAAATCTCACCATTTGTGACAACATGGATGAACTTAGAGGATATTATGCTAAGTGAAATAAGTCAGACAGAGAAAGACAAATACGGTATGACTTCACTTATATGTGGAATCTAAAAAACAAAACAAATGAACAAATAAAACAGAAACAGACTCACAGATACAGAGAACAAACTGGTGGTTTCCAGAGGAGAGGTGGTTGCCACAGGTTTCAACTATTCTGTGAAATAGGTAAAGGGAATTAAGAGGTACAACTTCCAAATATAAAATAAATGTCAGGGGGATGTAATATACAGCAGAGCGAATATAGTCAGTAATATTGTAATAACTTTGTATGTTGAAAGATAGTTAATAGAATTATCATGGTGATCATTTCATGATGTATATAAAGGTTGAATCACTGTATTGTACACCTGACACTAACATAATATTGTATGTCAATTAAACTTCAATATAAAAAAACATGAAGGTCATTAAGGCACTTAATTTTCACCACACTGATTATATTTATTCCTTACATGTGTACTTTATTTTTTCTATCTGTGTGAGTAATGGAAGGCCTCAAGACAAAGAGGCCTTCAAGAATGTGCCTGCTGAAAGAGTGACTTAGGGTGTTGCGCTTGCTCTTATACCAAGTAGTATCTCTTTTTTCTTTCATTTTTAAAAATAATATTTATTTTCTCATATTTCTTTTCTTCTTTTCTTGGACTTTTTGTTTCATGTAGAAAAAGCATTTGACAAAATCTAATAACGTTTCATGATAAAAAACACTCAATAAACTAGGAATAGGAGGGAACTTCCTCAACATCATAAAAGCTATATGTGAAAAGCCCACAGGTAACATCACACTCAATGGTGAAAGACTGAAAGCTTTTCCCCTAAGATCAAGAACAAGACAATGATGCGCACTTCTATTCAACATTGTAATGGAAATTCTTTTTCTGTTTGTTTCTTTTTTTCTTTTTTTATAGTTTTTTTTTTAAATTTTTTGTTTATTGCAGTAACATTGGTTTATAACATTGTATAAATTTCGGGTGTACATCATTATACTTCTATTTCTGCATAGATTACATCATGTTCACCACCCAAATACTAATTACAACCCATCACCATACACATGTGCCGAATTATCCTTTTCCACCTCCTCCCTCCCCCCTTCCCCTCTGGTAACCACCAATCCAATCTCTGTCTCTATGTGTTTGTTTATTATTGCCAGAGCAAGTAGACAAGAAAAAGAAATAAAAAGCATCTGAATTGGAAAGGAAGATGTAACACTATTGCTATTCATAAAAGACATGATCTTTATCTCAGAAACCCTCAAAAATCCACAAAAAACTATTAGAGCTAATACAAAAATTCAGCAAACTTATATGATACAAAATCAATGCACAAAAATCATCACTATTACTTTTTTATTTTTAATTTTTTGTTTATTGCAGTAACATTGGTTTATAACATTGTATAAATTTCAGGTGTACATCATTATACTTCTATTTCTACATAGATTACATCATGTTGACCACCCAAATAATAATTACAACCCATCACCACACACTTGTGCTGAATTATCCATTTCGACCTCCTCCCTCCTCCCTTCCCCTTTGATAACCACCAATTCAATATCTGTCTCTATGTGTTTGTTTGTTGTTGTTATTATCTACAACTTAATGAGGGAAATCATATGGTATTTGACCTCCCTCTGACTTATTTCACTTTGCGTAATACCCTCAATGTCCATCCATGTTGTCTCAAATGGCTGGATTTCATCATTTGCTATGGCTGAGTAGTAATCCATTGCCTATATATACCACATCTTCCTTATCCATTCGTCCCTTGATGGGCACTTAGGTTGCTTCCAAGTCTTGGCTATTGTGAATAACGCTGCAATGAACACAGGGGTGCATGTATCTTTATGCATTGGTGTTTTCAAGTTATTTCGATAAATACCCAGCAGTGAAATAGCTGGATTATGCGGTAGTTCTATCCTTAATTATTTGAGGAATCTCCGTACTGTTTTCCATAGTGGCTGCACCAGTTTGCACTCCCACCAGCAGTGTATGAGAGTTCCCTTCTCTCCACATCCGCTGCAACACATGTTGTTTCCTGTCTTGTTAATTATAGCCATTCTGACTGGCATGAGGTGATATCTCATTGTAGTTTTGATTTGCAATTCCCTGATAGTAAATGATTTTGAACATCTTTTCATGTGTCTGTTAGCCATCTGTATATCTTCTTTGCAGAAATGTCTGTTCAGGTCTTTTGCCCACTTTTTAATTGGGTTTGTAGTTTTTTTTCTTGTTGAGATGCATGAGTTCTTTACATATTTTGGAGATTAAGCCCTTATCAGATGTATGGTTTGCAAATATCTTCTCCCAATTTTTACGTTTTCTTTTTGTTTTGCTGATGGTTTCCTTTGCTGTGCAGAAGCTTTTCAGTTTGATGTAGTCCCATTTGTTTATTTTTTCTATTGTTTCTCTTGCCCGGTCAGACATGGTGCTTGAAAATATGTTGCTAAGACCAATGTCAAAGAGCGTACTGCCTATGTTTTCTTCTAGAAGTTTCATAGTTTCAGGTCTTACATTCAAGTCTTTAATCCATTTGGAGTTAACTTTTTTGTATGGTGTAAGGTAAGGGTCTACTTTCATTTTTTTGCATGTGGCTATCCAGTTTTCCCAATACCATTTGTTGAAGAGACTTTCTTTTCTGCATTGTATGTTCTTGGCTCCTTTGTCGAAGATTAGCTGTCCATACATGTGTGGGTTTATTTCTGGGCTTTCGATTCTATTCCATTGATCTGTGTCTGTTTTTGTGCCAGTACCATGCTGTTTTGCTTACTATAGCTTTGTAGTATATTTTGAAATCAGGAAGTGTGATACCTCCAGCTTTGTTCTTTTTTCTCAGGATTCCTTTAGCTATTCGGGGTCTTTTGTTGTTCCATATAAATTTGAGGATTCTTTGTTCTATTTCTGTGAAAAATGTTGTTGGAACTTTGACAGGGATTGCATTGAATCTATAGATTGCTTTAGGAAGTATGGACATCTTAACTATGTTAATTCTTCCAATCCAAGAGCAAGGAATATCTTTCCATTTCTTTGTGTCTTCTTCAATTTCTTTCAGCAATGTTTTACAGTTATTGCTGTACAGATCTTTCACCTCTTTGGTTAAGTTTATTCCTAGGTATTTTATTCCTTTTGTTGCAATTGTAAATGGGATGGTATTCTTAATTTCTCTTTCTGCTACTTCGTTGTTAGTGTATACAAATGCAACTGATTTTTCTATGTTGATTTTGTATCCTGCAACTTTACTGTATTCGTTTATTACTTCTAAAAGTTTTCTGGTGGATTGTTTAGGGTTTTCTATATATAAAATCATGTCATCTGCAAATAGTGACAGTTTCACTTCTTCCTTTCCAATTTGGATCCCTTTTATTTCTTTCTCTTGCCTGATTGCTTTGGCTAGGACTTCCAGTACTATGTTAAATAGGAGTGGTGAGAGTGGGCATCCTTGTCTGGTTCCTGTTCTTAGAGGGATAGCTTTCAGTTTTTCAACATTGAGGATGATATTAGCTGTGGGTTTGTCATATATGGCCTTTATTATGTTGAGGTACTTTCCTTCTATACCCTTTTTACTCAGAGTTCTCATCATAAATGGAGGCTGTATCATGTCAAATGCTATGTCTGCATATATTGAGATGATCATGTGATTTTTATTCTTCATTTTATTAATGTGGTGTATTACGTTGATTTATTTACGAATGTTGAACCATCCCTATATACCTGGAATAAATCCCACTTGATCATGGTGTATAATCTTTTTAACGTGTTGTTGTATGCGATTTGCTAGTATTTTGTTGAGGATTTTTGCATCGATGTTCATCAGTGATATTGGCCTGTAATTTTCTTTTTTTGTGTTGTCCTTGTCTGATTCTGGCATCAGGGTAATGTCGGCTTCGTAGAATGAGTTAGGGAGCTTCCCCCACTACTCGATGTTTTGGAAGAGTTTGAGAAGGATAGGTATTAAGTCTTCTTTGAATGTTTGGTAGAATTCACCAGGGAAGCCGTCTGGTCATGGGCTTTTATTTTTGGGGAGGTTTTTGATTACTGTTTCGGTCTCCTTACTGGTGATTGGTCTATTCAAATTCTCTGCTTCTTCTTGATCCAGTTTTCGAAGGTTGTATGATTCTAAGAATTTATCCATTTCTTCCAGATTGTCAAATTGGTTGGCATATAGCTTTTCATAGTATTCTCTTATAATCTTCTGTATTCCTGAGGTGTCTGTTGTAATTTCTCCTCTTTCATTTCTGATTTTACTTATTTGTGCCTTCTCTCTTTTTTTCTTGGTGAGTCTAGCTAAAGGTTTGTCAATTTTCTTGATCTTTTCAAAGAATCACCTCTTGGTTACATTAAATTTTTCTATTGTTTTTTTTTAGCCTCTATTACATTTCTTTCTGCTCTGATTTTTATTATTTCCCTTCTTCTACTGATTTTGGGCTTTGTTTGTTCTTCTTTTTCCAGTTCCTTTAGGTGCATTGTTAGATTGTTTATTTGAGATTTTTCTTGTTTGTTGAGATAGGCCTGTATTGCTATAAACTTCCCTCTTACAACCGCTTTTGTTGTATCCCATAAATTCTGGAATGTTCTATTTTCATTTTCTTTTGTCTCCAGGTATTTTTTGATTTCTCCTTTGATTTCTTCATTGACCCAATGGTTGTTCAATAACATTTTGTTTAATCTCCACGTGTTTGTTGCTTTTCTGATTTTCTTCCTATAGTTGATTTCTAGTTTCATACCGTTGTGGTCAGAAAAGATGCTTGGTATTATTTCAATCTTCTTAAATTTATGGAGACTCGTTTTGTGGCCTAATATGTGATCAATCCTGGAGAATGTTCCATGTGCATTTGAAAAGAACGTGTATTCTTCGGTTTTGGGATGGAAAGCTCTGTATACATTTACTAGGTCCATCTGTTCTAGTGTCTCATTTAAGGCCAATGTTTTCTTATTGATCTTCTGTTTGGATGATCTATCCATTGGTGTCAGTGGAGTGTTAAAGTCCCCTACTATTATTGTGTTACTGTCTATTTCTCTTTTTATGTCCATTAATAATTGCTTTATATATTTAGGTGCACCTACATTGGGTGCGTAGATATTTACAAGTGTTATATCCTCTTGCTGGATTGTTCCCTTGATCATTATGTAATGCCCTTCTTTGTCTCTTTTTACAGTTTTTGTTTTAAAGTCTATTTTGTCTGATATGAGTATTGCTACCCCAGCTTTCTTTTCTTTGCCATTTGCGTGGAGTATCTTTTTCCATCCCTTCACTTTCAATTTGTGAGTGTCTTTAGGTCTGAACTGTGTCTCTTGTATGCAGCATATATATGGGTCTTGGTGTTTCATCCAATCAGCTATCCTATGCCTTTTAATTGGAGCATTTAGTCCATTGACGTTTAAAGTAGCTATTGATAGCTATGTACTTACTGCCATTTTTTAACTTTTTTTCTCTGTGTTTTAGTAGTCCTTCTCTGTTACTTTCTCCTTCTATACAGAATTGATGATCTCTTTAGTTTGACCTCTGTCTGAACGCTCTACTCTTTGACTCCCCTCTTCCCTCATTTTATGTTTTTGATATCATATCTAACCTCTTTTTTGTGCATTTGTATCCATTAACCTCTTGTCATGGAAATAGATAATTTTTCCTATTTATGGTCTTCTTTTTTCCCCTTAAATCAGTCCCTTTAATGTTTCTTGTAGCACTGGTTTCTTGGTGACAAACTCCTTTAATTTTTGCTTGTCTGGGAAATTTTTGATCTCTCCTTCCATTTTGAATTATAACCTTGCTGGGTAGAGTATTCTTGGCTGTAATTTTTTCCTTTTAACAGTTTAAATATATCGTGCCACACTCTTCTAGCCTGTAAGGTTTCTGCTGAGAAGTCAGCTGATAGCCTTATGGGGTTTCCTTTGTACGTAACTTGTCTTTCTCTGGCAGCTTTTAGGATTTTCTCTTTATCTTTAATTCTGGACATTTTGATTATGATGTGTCTTGGTGTGGACCTCTTTGGGTATATCTTGTTTGGGGCTCTCTGTGCTTCCTGTACCTGGATGCCTGTTTCCTTCCTTAGGTTAGGGAAGTTTTCATCTACTATTTCTTGAAATAGATTCTCTGCCCCTTTGTCTCGCCCTTCTCCTTCCAGGACACCTATAACACAGATGTTAGTGTGCTTGATGTTGTCCCAGAGGTCCCTTAGACTGTCCTCACTCTTTTTAATTCTTTTCTCTTTTACCTGTTCAGCTTGGGTAATTTCTTCTAGTCTTTCCTCCAGCTTGCAGATCCGTTCTTCTGTATCCTCAACTCTACTTTTGAGTCCCTCTAGTGAATTTTTCATTTCCAGTATTGTATTCTTCATTTCTGATTGGTTCTTTTTTATATCTTCCATTGCTTTGTTGACATTCTCACTGAGTTCATCTATTCTTCTCCCAACATCAGTGAGCATCCTTAACACTCTTTGTTTGAACACTCTGTTGGGTAGTTTGCTCATTTGTGTTTCACTTAGTTCCTTTTCTGGCGTTTTGTCCTGTTCCCTTACTTGCAATGTATTCCTTTGCCTCCTCATTTTGCCTCTTTCCCTGTGCTTGTGTCTACGTATTAGGTAGGTCAGCTACATCTCCTGCTCTTGGATAGGTGACCTTATATAAGTGATGCCTTGGGAGGCCTGCAGTGTGCTTCCCTCAGTTCTCAATGTTCCCGGGGTGACCCCTATGTGGGCTACGTGTGTCCTTCTATTATGACCTGTTTTCTCACCCTGTAGGCGCCCAGGGAGGCCCACTTATGCTCCTGGCCAGCTGTTGTAATGCTCAGCTGCTTGTAGTTGTTTGGGCCCTTCAGTCTCTTTATCAGGTTTGGGGAGCCCCAGCACAGTTGGCTGCAAGTTCTAATACCACATTTGTGTTGCGTTATTTCTTTTAAGTGAGTAGGTCCCCAGCGTGCAGGTTGTTAGGCCCAGGGGCTTACAATTGCTATAAGCCTCCAGCCTTTAGGTCTGTTGTCAGCTCTCTGAGGATTGCAGCTGTGTGGTGCTGGCCTCAGGCATGGGAGCACTCAATTGTTTCAGGCTTTGGAAGGTGGGGAAAAACCCCTATGTGGGTCTTTGAGAAACACAAGTCTTCTGCAGCTGACAAGCCCTGCCACCCACAGGTGCACACACACAGTCAACACTGTCCTGCCCCGTGTGCGTGCCCAACCTCCTGAAGTGGACCCAGTCTCTCCACGGCGGGAGCCCCACACAAGACAATTCAATGGGGGAAAGAATAGTGTTTTCTATACATGGTACTGGGATAACTGGATATCCATCTGCAAAAGAATGAGGTTGGACATCTACCTCACACTATATAAAAACTTTAACTCAAAATTTTTCAGAGACCTAAAAGTAAGCGCTAAAACTATAAAACTCTTAGAAGAAAACATGAATAAACCTTTGCGTCCTTGGATTAGATATTCGTTTCTCAGATATGACATGAAAATCACAAATGATGAAAGCAAAAATGGATAAATTGGACTTCATCAAAATTAAAATCCTTTGTGTTTCAAAGCACATCATCAACAAAGTGAAATAATCCAAATAATGGGAGAATATATTTGCAAACCACATTTTTGCCAAAGGATTTGTACATAGAATATATAGAGAACTCTTACAACTCAATAATAGAAAGACATATAACCCAATAAAATGGGAAAAGGATCTGAATAAACTTTTTTCCAAAGTATATATACAAATTGCCAATAAATACATTAAAAGATGCTCAACATCATTAGCCATTAGAGAAATGCAAATGAAAAACCACAATGATATACCATTTCATACCCCCTAGGATGGCTATAATCAAAAAGACATAATAACAAGTGTTGATGATGATGTGGAGAAATTGGAACCATTATACATTGCTGGTGAGAATATAAAATGGTACAGCTTCTTTGGAAAACAGTCTGGCAATTACTCCAAAGGTGAAACATACAGTTTCTGTATAACCCAGAAATTCCACTCCCAGATATATATTCACAAGAGAAATGAAAACAAAAACTTGTACATGAATGTTTATAGCAACATTATTCATAGTAGCCAAAAAATGGAAACAACTCAAATGCCTATCAATTGATGAATGGATACATAAAAAATGGTATATCTATATGATGGAATATTATTCATCAATAAAAAGGAATGAAGTTCTGATACATAGTACAACATGGATGAACCTTGAATACGTTATACTAAGTGAAAGAAAGCAGTCACAACACTGTATGACCTATTTTGTTATATGAAATGTTCAGAATAGACAAATCTGTAGAGAGAGAAAATAGATTAGTAGTTGCCTAGGCTCAGGGGGAGGTTGGGGGGAAATGGAGAGTTACTGCTAATGGGTACATGGTTTCTTGTTTCTTTGGGGGGCAATGACAGTGTTCTAAAATCGATTGCACAACTTTGTGAAGATACTAAAACCATTGAATTGTACACTTTAAAATGGTGAATTGTTTGGTATGTGAATTATATCTCAATAAAGCTGTTATTTTTAATTAAAAAAAAACATAACCAGTTGAAAGCATGGGGGGAGAGAGATGTGAATGTTGCTGAAAATTCTGGAGTGACTGAGGCAGCTGAGGCTAGGTGGTCCCTTGTGATTACAAAAGGAGAGAGAATATCCTAGAGTTGGCAAAGTAAATTCTACAAAGTAAATTACTGGGCAGGGATTATAATGTTGTACCTAATTATGTCCAAGCGATGCCAGGAAATGTGCACACGAGCACAGTCCTCTCAGCTGAAGCTTGTCTTGCACCATTTTCTTCTTCCTTGTGGTGCTTGGCTACATGCCTCTGGTATTCCAGAGCTTCTGCAGCCACTGCTGCCACCACTACCACCAATGCCAATGTACACCAAAGATGGTGCTACCACTGAGAACTGATGTTAAGGGCATTATTTTCTGCACCATTGGTCTTCTTTGGGCCAAGATATGCCTCCAGTTTTTGGCTACATTTAACAAGAGAGCTCCCAAAGCAAGGTTGCCTCATGTTTCTTATATCTGCTCTGTTTTTGGCAAAAGAGCTGTCACTGTTTTTCCTCCTGTCACCCTCTTTTTAAAACCTAGGCTTGAGTGTCCCGAGATCTGGGCCAAAGAACAAGCTAAGTGGTAGACACTGCAATCAGTGCTCTATTCAGTTTTACCTTTCTCATGCTATTGATCCAACCTTGCGGGCCTCCCTCCTTTTTGTTTTTAATGCTTAATTATTTCCCAGAACACTTCTCAATCCCTCACCTACATAGATCCTTAAAGAGACTACCCAGTCAGTCCTCTAGACATGTCTGAATCCTATACTAAACACTATGTGCTTAAGCTGAGACCCCCTGCTCCATCCCATAACTGACACAATTTTCATTTACTCATTCATACTTTATTCACTAAGCACTATTATGTGTCAGACCCTATTCTAGACACTGAGGATATAGAATTGAACACAATGCAATCTCTGCCCTCATGAAGCTTCTGTCTTGAGGCGGACAGAGAACAAATAAGACATTATGCAATTTGTTATTTAATTGCAATTGTGCTCTATAGGAAAATTACAGGCTGATGTGACAAAATTTGATAGGAGAATCCAACCAACGCTAAGGCGGCAAGAAAGCTCCCTTGAAGGTGTGATATTTCTGCTGTATTCTAGAGGCTGTGGAGGAGTTAGGTGAAGGGGGTCGAGGCAGAAAGATGAGCTTTTCAGACAGAGGGAGCAACATTCACCATTCATTCGTTCGTTCATTCATTTAACAAATATTTATTGAACACCTACCACGTATCAGGCATTGTTCCAGGTGCTCAGGATACAATAGTAAAAAAAGCAAACAAAATCCATGTTCTCATGTTGCTTATGGGACATGAGCAACATGGGACATGCTTTCCCATTCTAATGGGAAAAGGGCCGGAAATAAACAACATAAATATGTAAAACAATTGGTATGTTAGATGGTAAATGCTATGAAGATCAAAAAGCAACAAAGCATGATAGGGAGTGCTGAAGATAGGTATTGGGGAGGAGGGTGGAGTGCAGTTTGCAAAGATCTAAGGTAGGGAGGCTCCTACTACTTTCCAGAAGCTGAAAGTAGGCAACCATGGCTGTGGGACCAAGAGTGGATGCTTGTACTGCTGTTACTAGTACTATCTTCTATTTATAGAGCACATAGTTTTTATGTACATCATTTCACACGCTGTCCAGTCTTTCCCAATTCTCGCCAACACAGCATAGTTGACCCTTCTTCATGAAAGCTTTTGATTCAGCATGTTGTGGTGACAGTTTCCATGGGAACATGCCTTCAACTTTATAATGAAAGTTAATAGAGAATTAGAGAATTAGGATTCTCTTTGTATAAATGTGTTTTTAGCTAACTTTTCTGGACTAAAACGTGTTTGTGGAAATTAATGTTTTAGAGATTTAAATTCTAGCTGATGGTCAGATAAAGGTGAAACCATGTTGGCAGAATGACCAAATGTGCAAAGGAAGAGAATTCTGATTTCCAGGGGAATATGATGCTCAATAACTTCTGCAAAGCAGGGAAGTGGTGGATCTGGCTTTCCTACGAGGTACTATGTAGCTGAGTGTTCAGAAGTCACATCTCCTTTAACAAGTAGGCAAGTCAAAGCCCATCAGTTTGTTTGTAGAGAATGAGTCTATACTGCATTTCCAGAATGAGTTCTTGACACACCTGACACATTGCATGGCATTCAAAGAAAAGCACTGAGAAATAGTGTAGGTATCGTGGTTTAAAGTGGAGGAAAGGGAGGAGACATTATAGTTATTGAGCAAACACCTTTTAGTCTGGTCTCTGTAACTTACTACCCATATGAATTTAAAGAAGTCTGAGCCTCAGTTTCCTTACCTGTGAAATGAGAATGGGAATACACCTTTCACAGGATGTTGTGAGAAATAAATGTGATAATGAATGTGGAAAATATTTTAGGATAACGATGGCTAATTTTTATTGAGATCTTAGTATCTACCAGAAACAGTTTTAAGTATTTGACGTAAATTAACTCATTTAATCCACACAACAACCCTAAGAAATTGGTACTATTATTATTCCTCCCACTTTACAGATGGGGAAACTGGGGCTCAGAAACGTTACGTAATTTACTCAAGGTTACACAGTAAACCAGGATTTAAAACTCCAGAGGCCATGCTCCTAACTCGCATATTACACTGCCTAGGTAGCAATCCAAAGGGCGATGGAGTTAGTTAATTTCTCAGAAGGAGGACATGAAATCTAGCTAGTAAATAGCAGAAATAGGATTCAAACCTTGGTCTGTCTCCAAAGTCTGTGCTTTTTTTCACTGTTCAGCCTCCTGACAGCACATAATAATAGTAGCTATCATTTGTTGACTACCTATTTACCAAGCACTTTATGTATAGTACCACTAATCTTCATAAGGTAGATAACTCTACAAGATAGATATTTTCCTCACGTGACAGATGAGGAAAATAAGCCTCAGAGAATTGTTCCTTGCCTAAAGTTACACAGCTCAGGGTTTGAATCCACATGTACCTCACACCAGAGCCCATGTCAACTGTACCTTGCTACCGTTCTTGCAAAGTGTAAAGGACACAGGTGTTCATTGTTAGAGTCAGAGTGCATGACAAGAAGCATCAGCTGTATGCATTTGGAAACTCAATTGACATTATTTTACATGAGGTTGGTACCAATTAGCTAGTTCCTATAGCATCCATCATCTGATTTAAGGTGGTACATCTGCTTATTTCTCGTATCCTTCCCCCTCTAGCTCTTTCTCTCCCCCACCATCTCTCCCTCCTTGTCTCCTTTCGCTTTCCTTCCCTACTCTCCTTTTTTCTTTTCCTGTTTCCTCTTCCAACCCCCTCCCCATCTCTAGGGCCATCTGAGTTCAGGCAGGGAGACATGGGGGCATCTTCTATGGGATGGGTGGTCTTCAGGGTCACACCAACCCTGGAACTGAACCTGTTGTAGAGACAGTGGTCCCAGTCAGGGTGACCTCATATTGATTGAGGAGCTTGGCAATTGGCTTAGCTGCATCAGGTTTTAGATAAACATGTTGACTGAGCCAGGCTCAAGAGAGAACCAACTATATTTGGAGACATGCATTAGGAACGCTAATCTGTGGGACCATGGCTGGTGTAAAATTATGCATGAAATATTCAGCTCATTCACTTATTTAGACATTTTATTATTTGAATGTAAGTGCCTACCACTGTCTGAATAGAGAGACAAAGAGAAGGAAGCAAGTTCCCTACCCTCAAGGAGATAGGAATTCTCAGTTCAATGTGGGAGCAGACATATGCCCAAATACTCATAATACATGGAGATAAGTGCTTTAATAGAGATTTATACTATACTAGGTGCCATAAAGCCCAGGGTAACTAGCCACTTATTATTTTGGAGAGGGTAGGAAGAGTCAGGGAGGGCTTCAGTAAGGAGGTGGCATTCAAGCTAGGCCTTGACAGGTGAGCAGCAGATCGCTAGAGAAGGAAGGACATACTAGGCAGAACAAAGAATTTGTGCAAAGGCATAGAGGCATGAAAGCAGCTTCCAGGAACAGAAAGTAGTTCAGTATTTCTGGTCAAGTTTCAACTCCATTACTACCAACTACGTGACTGGGACAAGTCACTTTCCCCTCTTGGCTTGTTTCCTCCTCTGTTAAGTGGTAAGTATAACAATAATGATCATTTTATCCACACTATGTATCTCACTAAGATTGTATGAGAAGCAAATGAAATGGTTAACATAGAATTCTGGCATCACATGGAGAAGTGAATTAAGCCATTCTTTTCAACCTTTAAAGGCTATGTAATAGTAGATGTGAAATAACTTTATAAACTGTAAAGCACCATACATGTGTGCATTGGTAATACTGTACATCTCATGGGCCAAAACCACAGCACCACAGGAAAGCTCAAGTGTTTAGTTTTCAATCACAGTGTTCAGGCACCTGGCTCCAATCCCTCCCCAACTTAGTTTGGTGCAGGGACTCCCCAGTCCATTCCCTCAGCCCCATGACTACTTTTCACTAATTTATGTGGGGGGATATGTGAACAAGACTATTTCCCTGTACCCAATCCCCATCCTAGTCTCACCTTCTTATCTTTTTGTCCCTGAGCCCCAAAGGGGGGGACATATATCAGTCAACTTTCCCCTCATTACTCCACTCTCCCCTACTTCATTCTAGGGGTTTCAGGCAGCCTTTAACTCTCATGCTTTATTCAAGCATTTGGAACCCTGTCAGTTCCAAAGTCCTATTCACAATGTCTCCCACGGTGGGGTATGGCGTGTCTAGGGTACATCATGCAAATAGACCTCCTGGTGGTCTGTCTTAACCTCCTAGGGCTTTAATATAGAATAAAGAGTTGGGTTACTCTTGTATTTAGAGGGTTGGTGGTTAGATAGAATTTGGTAATCGGGCATGTTATATTCTGATCCATGAAATGGGCAGGGTATATGTACCCTGGGTAATTAGTATTGTATCTCACGAAGCCCAAAAAGAACGGATGTTTCCCCCAAAAAAGGGCAGGCTTTCCTGGCTGAGTCTGGTTCTAAGTTCTGTTGAGGCAATGGACTCTTTAACTTATCCTTGGCAGTAGTCCATCAGTCACATCTACCCGCAGATGATTATATCTGGCCCCATATATGTCATATATGTGTGTATGTCTTTCCTTTCTGGATAGACTCTAAGTTCATAAAGGTGAATACCTATATCTTGTAGACTTATGTATCTCCATACCATGCCTAGCCTAGCATTTGGCACATAGGGGCTCAGTTAATTGAGTGAATGAATGATAGCTACTTTAGTAAATCAGTAAATGCTAAAAGATATGCTACAGGAGACAGGATAGCTCGACTTGAGAATTCTCAAGAAATCTTTGCTGTTTGGGCTATAATACTACAAGGAGTTACAATTGCCTCCTGGTGATAGGGGAGCCAATACTTTCCCAGAGGCTGGCACTTATTCAATCATAATTCTGATGGTTAGGTAGTACCTTGTTGCCTCAGCCTGCCTTCCACAGCTGCTTCCCTCTTTCCTGGAAGTGGAAGGTAAATCAACCATTTTAAAATTTCAGTAATAGAGAGAAGTCATGATGGCGGCATAGGCAGACTCTGAACTCACCTCCTCCTGCAGGCACAGCCTACTTACAACTACTCTTGGAAAAATTACCCCCAAGAGAGAAGTGAAAACTGGATAAGAGATACCCCTGAAACAAATGACATTCCTAATTGAAGTGGAAGAGGCAGAAATTCCCTTCTGGAGAGATAAAAAAATGCCACATTCACAAGCTGCAATACTTCACGGCAGCCCAGGAGCAATACAAAGGTATGCAGCATTCCCTGGAGGAGTGGGGGACCTGAGCTGGGGACCGTTACTGCTATAGGCATTTTTTTGGACCCAGCACAATCAAGACAAGTATTACAATATCTGGCTTTGCTTGCTACTAACAACAATGAGGAATACCCACAGAAAAGATGGGATGCAAGAAATTAAAGCTGGCTCTTATAGGGCCCAGGCACAAATTCACCCATTTTGAAAGGAACCTAAAATCACCAAAAAGAAAGGTGCACAGTCCTTTGGTGACAAGAGACTCACCTTATAGGCTCTGGGTGCATCTTGGTGAGAGGTGAAACCACTCGAGGGACTGGGACACTGGCGGCAGCCATTGCTGTGACCTGGTGTGGGCGTGCAGACACATGCTTGCAGACGCCATTGGAGATCTCCCCCTGGCCTCTCTGCCCAGGGTCTGCCCCACCCACTAGAACACCCATTTTCTCCAGCTCAGCCAAGGAAAGCAGCCTGCCCTAGGGACTGGCCCCACCCAACAACAAGCCCTCAGGCAACTTGTGAGCCTGCTAAGTGAGCTGGCTGGATTCTCTGCAGCCTGGTGAGAGGGTCCACCTCTGGGGGCAGGGTGGGCACGAGGAGTGGGTGGAGAGTATGGGGTATTGGTGGAGCGTCTGGGGCTCCTGCCTTGGAGTGACTGGGCCCACTTCAGGGGGTCAGGGCACGCACATGGGGCAGGACTCTGTTGACTGTGTGTGTGGCCTTGTGGGTGGTGGGGCTTGTCAGCTGAAGAAGACTTGTGCTTCTCAAACAGCCACATATGGAATCAGCTCCACCTGCCAAAGCCTGAAACAATTGGGTGCTCCTGTGCCAGGGGCCAGCCCCACCCAGCTGCAATCCTCAGAGAGCTGACAAGAGCCTTCTAGGCCAGAGGCTTATAGCAATTGTAAGAACCTGAGCCTAACAACCAGCCACAGTGAGGGACCCACACACTTAATAGAAAAACTGCAACGGAAATGTGCTATTAGACCTTGCAGCCAACTGTGTTGTTGCTCCCCACACCTAATAAAGAGACTGAAGAGCCCACGACAACTACAGGCAGCCTAGCTTTTCAACCAACTGGCCAGGGGGACAGCTTAGCCTCTCTGGGCACCTACGGCAAGAGCAACCCTGCCACAACAGAAGGAAACGCATAGCCCACACACGGGTCACTCCTGGAACATTTGGAACTGGTGACGAGAGGGAAGCACACTACTGGACCTCATAAGGCATCTCTTACACAAAGCCACCTCTCCAAAGATCAGGAGACTTAGCTGACATACCTAATACATAGACACAAGCACAGGGAAAGAGGCAAAAGGAGGAGACAAAGGAATACTTCCCAAGTAAGGGAACAGTACAAAACCACAGAAAAGGAACTAAATGAAACAGAAATGAGCAATCTAACCAACAGAGAGATCAAAAAAAGAGTCATAAGGATGCTCACCAATGTCAGGAGAAGAATGGACAAACTCAGTGAGAACGTCAACAAAGAAGTGAAATATATAAAAAAAGAACCAATCAGAAATGAAGAATACAATACTGGAAATGAAAAATTCACTAGAGGGACTTAAAAGCAGAGTATACAGGAGAACGGATCAGCAAACTGGACAAAAGACTAGAGGAAATCACCCAAGCTGAATGGATAAAAGAAAAAAGAATCAAAAAGAGTGAGGACAGTCTAAGACCTTCTGGGACACCATCAAGCACACTAACGTCCGTGTTATAGGTGTCCCAGAAGGGGAAGAGAGAAACAAAGGGGCAGAGAATCTATTTGAAGAAATAATAGCTGAAAACTTCCCTAACCTAAGGAAGGAAACAGACATCCAGATACAAGAAGCACAGACAGCACCAAAAAAGATAAACCCAAAGAGGCCCACATGAAGACTCATTATAATTAACATGTCAAGATTTAAAGACAAAGAGAGAATCCTAAAAGCCACAAGAGAAAGGCAACAAGTTACATATAAAGGAAACCCCATAAGGCTATCATCTGACTTTTCAGGAGAAACCTCACAGGCTAGAAGAGAGTGGCATGATATATGTAACGAGCTAAAAGGAAAAACCTACAGCCAAGAATATTTTACCCAGCAAGATTATCATTCAGAATGGAAGGAGAGACAAAGAGTTTCCCAGACAAGCAAAAATTAAAGGAGTTTATCACCAAGAATCCAGTCCTACAAGAAATGCTAAAGGGAATTATTTAAGGGGGAGGGAGAAGACCACAGATAGGAAAAATTATCTATTTCCATGATAATAGGGTAACAGATAGAAATGCACAAAAAAGAGGTTAGATATGATATCAAAAACATAAAATGTGGGAGGAGGGGAGTAAAAGAGTACAGCTTTCAGATAGAGGTCAGACAAAAGAGACCATCAACTTAATATAATTGCTATATACATAGGTTATTATATATGAACCTCATGGTAATCACAAACCAGAAACCTATAATAAATCCACAAAAAACTAAGAGAAAGGAACCCAAACATAATACTAATGAAAGCCATCAAACCACAAGGGAAGAGAGCAAGAGAAGAAGAAAGGAACAGAGGAAAACTACTAAAATGCTGAGAAAAAAAGTTAAAAAATGACAGTAAGTACATACTTAACGATAGCTACTTTAAATGTCAATGGACAAAATGCTCCAATTAAGAGGCATAGGGTGGCCAATTGGGTAAAAATACAAGACCCATATATACGCTGCATATAAGAGACACACTTCAGACTTAAAGAGACTCACAAAGTGAAAGCGAAGGGATGGAAAAAGATACTCCATGCAAATGGCAATGAAAAGAAAGCTGGGGTAGGAATACAAATATCAGGAAAAATAGACTTTAAAACAAAAACTGTAACAAGAGACAAAGAAGAGCACTACATAATGATCAAGTGAACAATCTAATGAGAGGATATAACACTCATAAATATCTATGCACCCAACTTAGGAGCACCTAAATATATAAAGCAATTATTAACAGACATAAAATGAGAAATAGACAGTAACACAATAATAGTAGGGGACTTGAACACTCCACTTACACCAATGGATGGATCATTCATACGATCAATAAGGAAACACTGGGCTTAAATGACACACTAGACCAGATGAACTCAGTAGATATATACAGAACATTCCATCCAAAATCCAAAGAATACACATTCTTTTCAAATGCACATGAAACAGTCTCCAGGATTGATGTATTAGGCCACAAAACAAGTATCAATAAATTTAAGAAGATTGAAATAATACCAAGCATCTTTTCTGACCACAGTGGTATGAAACTAGAAATCAACTATAGGGAGAAAATCAGAAAAGCCACAAATATGTGGAGACTAACAAAATGCTACTGAACAACAATTGGGTCAACGAGGAAATCAAAGGAGAAATAAAAAAATACCTGGAAACAAATGAAAATAAAAACATGACATGCCGGAATTTATGGGATATGGCAAAAGCATTCCTAAGAGGGAAGTTTATAGCAATGCAGGCCTATCTCAGCAAACAAGAAAAATCTCAAAAAACAATCTAACAGGGCACCTAAAGGAACTGGAAAAAGAAGAGGAAAGAAAGCCCAAAAACAGTAGAAGGAAGGAAATAATAAAAATCAGAGCAGAAATAAGTGAAATACAGACTAAAAAAAAATAGAAAAAAATTAATAAAACCAAGAGCTGGTTCTTTGAAAAGATAAACAAAATTGACAAATCTTTAGCTAGACTCACCAAGAAAAAAAGAAAGAAGGCTCAAATAAGTAAAATCAGAAATGAAAGAAGATAAATTACAATGGACACCTCCGAAATACAAAAGATTATAAGAGAATCCTATAAAAAGATATATCCCAACAAATTGGATAATCCAGAAGAAATGGATAAATTCTTAGAATCATACAACCTTCCAAAACTGAATCAAGAAGAAATAGAGAATTTGAATAGACCAACCACCAGTAAGGAGATCGAAACAGTAATCACGAAACTCCCCCAAAATAAAAGTCCAGAACCAGACGGTTTCCCTAGTGAATTCTACCAAGCATTCAAAGAAGACGTAATACCTATCCTTCTCAAAATCCTCCAAAAACATTGAAGAGAACGGGAAGCTTCCTAACTCATTCTACGAAGCCACCATTACCCTGAGACCAATACCAGACAAGGACAACACAAAAAAAGAAAATTGCAGTCCAATATCACTGATGAACATCGATGCAAAAATCCTCAACAAAATACTAGCAAATCTCATACTACAATACATTAAAAAGATCATATACCATGATCAAGTGGGATTCATTCCACAGACGCAGGAATGGTTCAACATCCGCAAATCAATCAATGTGATACACCACATTAATAAAATGAAGAATAAAAATCACATGATCATCTCAATAGATGCAGACAAAGCATTTGACAAGATACAGCATCCATTAATGATAAAAAAAATAAAACCCTGAAAAAAAGAGTATAGAAGGAAAGTACCTCAACATAATGAAGGCCATATATAACAAACCCACAGCTAATATCATCCTCAATGGTGAAAAACTGCAAGCTATCCCTCTAAGAACAGGAACCAGACAAGGATGCCCACTTTCACCACTCCTATTTAACATAGTATTGAAAGTCCTAGCCAGAGCAATCAGGCAAGAAAAAGAAATAAAAGGGATCCAAATTGGAAAGGAAGAAGTGAAACTGTCACTATTTGCAGATGACATGATTTTACATAGAGAAAACCCTAAAGAATCCACCAAAAAACTTTTAGAAGTAATTAATGAATACGGTAAAGTTGCAGGATACAAAATCAACATACAAAAATCAGTTGCGTTTCTACACACTAACAATGAAGCAGCAGAAAGAGAAATGAAGATTACAATCCCATTTACAATTGCAACAAAAGGAATAAAATGCCTAAGAATAAACTTAACCAAAGAGGTGAAGGACCTGTACACTGAAAACTGTAAAACATTGCTGAAAGAAATTGAGGAAGACACAAAGAAATGGAAAGATAGTCCATCTCTTGGATTGGAAGAATTAACATAGTTAAAATGTCCACACTTCCTAAAGCAATCTACAGATTCAATGCAATCCCTATCAAAGTTCCAACAATATTTTTCACAGAAATAAAACAAAGAATCCTAAAATTTATATGGAACAGCAAAAGACCCCCAACTAGCCACAGGAATCCTGAGAATAAAGAACAAAGCTAGAGGTATCACACTCCCTGATTTCAAAATATACTACAAAGCTAAGTAAACAAAATAACATGATACTGGCACAAAGACAGACACACAGATCAATGGAGCAGAATTAAGACCCCAGAAATAAACCCATCCATCTATGGACAGCTAATTTTTAACAAAGGAGCCAAGAACATACAATGGAGAAAGGAAAGTCTCTTCAACAAATGGTGTTGGGAAAACTGGACAGCCACATGCAAAAAAATGGAAGTAGACCCTTATCTTACAACATACACAAAAATTAACTCAAAATGGATTAAAGACTTGAATGTAAGACCTGAAACCATGACATTTCTAGAAGAAAACATAGGCAGTATGTTCTTCAACGTCAGTCTTAGCAACATATTTTTAAGTACCATGTCTGACCAGGCAAGGGAAACAATAGAAAAAATAAACAAATGGGACTCCATCAAGCTAAAAATCTTTTTCACAGCAAAGGAAACCATCAACAAAACGAAAAGACAACCTAACAATTGGGAGACAATTATTTGCAAACCATACATCTGATAAGGGGTTAATCTCAAAAATATATAAAGAACTCATACATCTCAACAACAAAAAAATAACAACCCAATTAAAAAATGGGCAAAAGACCTGAACAGACATTTCTCCAAAGAAGATATACAGATGGCCAACAGACACATGAAAAGATGTTCAAAATCATCAACTATCAGGGAAATGCAAATCAAAACTACAATGAGATATCACCTCACTCCTGTCAGAATGGCTATGATTAACAACTCAGGAAACAATACGTGTTGGAGAGGACGTGGAGAGAAGGGAACTCTCATACACTGCTGGTGGAAGTACAAACTGGTGCAGCCACTATGGAAAACAGTATGGAGATTGCTCAAAAAATTAAGACTAGAACTACCATATGATCCAGCTATTCCATTGCTGGGTATTTATCCAAAGAACATGAAAACACCAATGTGTAAAGATACATGGACCCCTGTGTTCACTGCAGCATTATTCACAATAGCCGAGACTTGGAAGCAACCTAAGTGCCCATCAAGGGACAAACGGATACAGAAGATGTGGTATATATACACAATGGAATACTACTCAGCCATAAGAAACGATGAAATCCAGCTGTTTGTGACAACATGGATGGATATTGAGGGTATCATGCTAAGCGAAATAAGTCAGAGGGAGAAGGTCAAATACCATATGATCTCACTCATAAGTAGAAGATAAAAACAACAACAAACACATAGAGACCTAGATTGGATTGGTTGTTACCAGATGAGAAAGGGGGAGGGAGGAGGGTGAAAGGGATGATTAGGCACATGTGTATGGTGATGGATGGTAACTAGTATTTGGGTAGTGAACATGATGTAATCTATGCAGAGATAGAAGTATAATTATGTACACCTGAAATTTATACAATGTTATAAACCAATGTTACTACAATTAAAAAATAAAACAGTAGATGTCTACTACATCAGATGTTTGACACAAATAAATCATTGTTTCTGTAATAAAATAATTTCAGCAATAATTAATTGAACACCTACTATATGTCAGGCACTGGGATAAGCAATGAGTTTCACAGAGATGAGTAAGACACAGTCCCTGGCCTTGAAGAGTTTGTCCTCTGGTCAGAGAGACAGACTTGTATTCACAAACATATAATGTAGAGGGAAGAATGTGCTGCATAAAGTCAAAAGAAGGAGTATTAATTCGGTCTGGGAGGATATAGAGGGTTGAACGATGCCCCCCAAAAAGATATATCCAAGTCCTAACCCCTGATACCTGTGACTGTGAATTTATGTGGAAAAATTTTTTTTCCAAATGCACTTAAGTCATAGATCTTGAGATGAAATCATTCTGGATTAACCGAGTAGGACCAAATCCAATGACAAGTGTCTGTATAAGAACAGGAGCAGTACAGAGATACAAGCAAGAAGGCCATGTGAAGATGGAGGTAGAGATTGTAGTTATGCTGCCACAAGCCAAGGAACACCAGGAGCCACCAGAAGTTGGAAGAGGCAAAGAAAGATCCACCCCTAGAGCCTTTTGAGGGAGCATGGCCCTGCCAACACCTTGGTTTCAGACTTCTAGCCTCCAGAACTGTGAAAGAATAAATTTCTGTTATTTTAAGTCACCAGGTTTGTGGTAATTTGTTGCAGCAGCCCTAGGAAACTAATACAGGGGGATTAAAGAAAGACCTTAGAAAGGATATGACACTTCAACTAGACCTTAAAGGAAGAGAAGGATTTTGATGTGCGGAGGAGCAAAAAGGGCATTTCAGGCTGAGGGAACAGCATGAACAAAGACATGGAGATATAAAATGGAGAATGTCCATGTGGTTGGAGCACTAGCTATGTAGAACTGGAAATATATTGGGACTGTTTCATGATTATTACCCTAGGGATTTTTACATGTTGTTATTCACATTTTAGGGAGCCATAGAAGATTTTGAAGGTTTGAAGTAACAAGAGAGAATGTCCTATTATTTAACAAAGCTGAGGACACTCATTGAGTGTGTGAACAAATAGCCACACTGAGTGTGTGTTGACTCCACATTTCCTAGATGCCAATGGATTGGTTTGTATGTAGCCAAAGAGGGTGCTCAGGCAGCATTTGTGTTAGATGAATGGGAACATCTCTTTTCTTGCCTTGTTCTGCACTTGCTCTTTTGAAACACATCCTCCATTCTGGGCAGGATCTACTTAGGAAATATTTTGCTGCATAATCCCCAGTGCAATGTCCTTGGGGATTTGGCATGATTGCCTATGTGAATGGACCTGGAGAGGCTAGTTCAGAGAAGGTCAGGCCTCAAACCCAGCCGGAGGTTCTGTTTCCTTCCTAAAATACTCTCTCACTCTCCTTTTACCTATATTATTTATTCCATGGTCTGAACCAGTCAATATTCTCCACATTATACTATGACTATCACCATCATCGCCACCATTATCAACATCAGCAGCAGGAGCAGTAGCTATTAACAGGGTAAAAGGAGGGTATCATAGGAACTGCTAGTGTGGATAGAAGAAAACTCACAACTTCTTCATCAATGACTTAGGAAAGCCTTCCTGCAGAAAGGAGATTTCAGGAACTTCTGGAATACATGCACGAATAGACATATTTATTATATGCCTCTATATGCCAAGACTTTTGCCAGGTGTTTTCAGACACCTTACCTCATGAACTTCTCACAGGTTCTCTGTGAGGTAGAGATTATTATTGTTAGGCCCTTTTTACAGATGAGGAGATTGTGGCTTTGAGGAGACTCAGTAAACTTCCCAGGATCACATTAGTGAGGGACAGAATCCAAGGTCATTTGATTCCCAGTGCTTCTCTACTGCAACACAGCTCACCCTGCTTTCCTCTACCTGGGTAGGGTGGGGAATGAGGTACAATCTGAGGTATTGCATTTTATGTGAAAATGAGTCCTTTAAGGTCCTTTCCTTAAAGGAGAAGAGGTAACTATGTCCAAGGATCCCTGGACCAGATGTTTCTAGGGCTAGTTGAGCTCAGTCTGGCTGGGTCTCCTCACTCTGGGACTACTGTTAAAAACCATAAAACTACATTGCAGCTTCCAACAGTGTCCATTTGGCACTGCTAATACCTCCCACACTGAATAAGGTCTGTGAGTCTGTGCCTGAGAGAGAGCTCACACTGTGCAGGGTGCTCTGGCAGTGCCCAGCCCAGGGAAGCCCAAAACCCACATTACACATTCCATACATTGTCCACAGAACTGCATTGCCACCCAGGTGCACAGCCCCATGATGGAGAGCTGCACTTCACCACGGGATCTGGTTCAAGGCCCCTGCTGATCTCTGTCCATGGTCCTGTCCTGAGTCTGGACATACTTCCTTACCACCTACAACCCCACTCCCACTTTGCTAAGGCCCTCCTCAGTGCTGCCAGACAGCAAACATTTGGCCTGTGGCCTCATCTGGGGCTTCTCCAATGGCCCTTGGCAACTGAAGATGGAAATGGTTTTCTCCAGACCTCAGTGCCCTAACTTTGAGTCACTCGGCCTGTCCCAGCAGGTTTCAAAGGCTCACCCTGAGAGAGAAAGTGTTCAGTGGCAGAAGCGGTCCCTGCCTAGGCTGGCTTTGAACACAGCAGCCAAGACACCTGCACATGCTGGGCAAATGGGGACAGAACATCCCAGACGCTATTGATTGGAACCAGCACTTTGCTCATCTGGCCTCGATTTGTGGGCCCAGCTGTTGCAAATCAGCTCTACCTCCATAGGACACTGAGCTGAACCAACAGGTTTTGTTTGTCTATTTGTTTGTTTTAAGGCTTCAAGGAACGAGGCTTCAAGGCAGGGCATTGTTTTTTTAATAGATTGTCATGAACAAATGACATGATGTATGTGAAAGTCTATCATAAATCATAAATGTTCATCATTGCTAGCATCTGAACCATAAGGTTCAGCGCCTCATCTAGCTACCTATCTAGTATGTGGCCATGACCTTTATTTTCCACATTTATAAAGTAGAGAGTGAGAATTCAAGGGTAAAATATCCCAGAGTTCCAAAGCCTCCCCAGTCTGGCCCCATTCAACCCGTCCAAATTTGGCTTGCTCCCTGGAGTGACATGTTACTGATTCCCAAATACATTGCTCACCGTTCCACCTCGGCGCTTCCTCAGCTCATGCTCTTCCCCATGCTCAATAGGCTGTTCTCCTCACTGCCTAGCACAGTCCTACTTCTCCTCGAGGGCCACCGCACCTGGTGCATGCCCAAGGACCCCAAAACTCCTTTGGTCTCCAGACCAAAGAGGCCCTGACTTATTCTCACCTCTCACTCAGCCCTCACTCTGCACAGCCTAAGAGTATTGATTTCCTGTGTTTCCATCCCCAGGCTAATAGACTATAAGCTCCTTTGAGGTAAAGGCTATGCTGTTAATTGTCTCTATTTTCTTCTCCTGAGACCTAATGCAGGGCCCAAACCAAACAGTAGCTGAATAAGTCATAGAATGAGGATCCCCTTGCCCCTCCTCGGGCTGCTGAAAGAAAAAAATGAAACATCTGTCTATTGTCAGGAGAGGAAAGAGCTATAGTTTTCTAATGCTGTCTAGGACAAAGGAGGGGAGAATTGAGGCAGCTTGTCAGTTCTATTATATTTAATGGGAGCCTTCAATGTGCTGAGTGCTGCACCTCAAACAAGAGGAACAGCCAATGCTGGTTTCAATTCACTGACCTCGCAAATCTGGACCCCCTGAGTTCCTTTGGGCCGTTCTTTGGAATTCACAGGGGAAGGTGCCATAAAGTCCCAGCCAGAGGCCATTATTATGATTGTTATAGTCTCTAGGTACAATAGTGGTACATTATATGAAAAATAATATGGTAGTTTCCTCCCTTGTACACGTGTATGATACTGTGATAATATTATTCTGTCACTCACCTTATTTTATCCCTCTGGGCTAAGGTAGAACATAAATTTGAGCTGAAAAACATCCCGTGTCTGTCCTCAGCATGATGGAAAGAAGATTTCTGGGTCCAGCTCCAGGATGGCAGCACCTCTTACGCTCCCCAAATTTCCAAACACTATAGCTCCCTTCACTAGGGACAGGCTGAGTTGTGAGACTGTTAGGGAGTATGGCAGGCTGAAAACCACAAAACCCTTGGCACTTGTTGACATCTGAAAGGCTGTGGCCATTTTGGAATACCAGTTCCAGAGGCTAAGAATCATCCAGGCATGTAACATGGAAGTAATGGAAGAGTTAAAAGTTTTTCCCAAAGAGAAACTCCGGTAAACTCTCTTCAGTCTTTGTTATCAAGCTCTATTAGTCAGTGAATAAAGATGTTATGTTCTCTATTTCCTCCATGGAGAAACTGAGGGTTAGAGAGGTTCAGTGACTTGCTGAACATCACAGTTTGTCAATGGCAGAATTAAGGTCAAAACCCAAGATTCTAGATCCTAGTCTCATGCTCCTTCATTACCCCACTTTGCCCCAATAGACATGATGCAATTGACTGTTAAAGAGCAGGGGCCAGTTGTTTCCAAATGGCACCTTCTTGCAATGAAATCGTACAGTGATTCTCTCCTTTAGATCTACCTTACAGGGAGAATGACTATTGTTGTATAGTTACTTTGTTACTTTTTTAGTCAATAAAACCCCAAGGAAAGGGATGATGTGAGCTAAGACAGCTGCCTTGACCTGAGTTCCATCCTAGACAAAGCAAACAGTGTAGTGAAAATCTGATCAATGCCTTTATATTGGGTGCCTCTGTTGTGCTAGAGACTGTGCTCCGACATGGGCATCAAAGTTAAAAGTACCTGCTTTCAAAGGAAATCAGTATCTTGAAGAGATATCTGCACTCCCACTTTCATTGCAGCATTATTCACAACAGCCAACATATGGAAACAAACTAAGGGTCTATTGATGGATGAATGGATAAAGGATATATATATATATATTCTTTGTATATATATACAACACACACACAGACAATGGAATATTATTCAGCCTTAAAAAAGAAGGAAATCCTGCCATTTGTGACAACATGGATGAACCTGGAGGACATTATGCTAAGTGAAATAAGCCAGACACAGAAAGACAAATACAGCATGATCTCACTTATATGTGGAATCTAAAAAAGTTGAATTCATGGGGGCTAACCCTGTGGCATAGTGGTTAAGTTCAGCACACTCTGCTTTGGCGGCCTGGGTTCACGGGTTCGGATCCCAGGCACGGACCTACACCACTCGTCAGCCATGCTGTGGCAGTGACCCACATACAAAATAGAGGAAGATCGGCACAGATGTTAGCTCAAGGCTAATCTTCCTCATGGAAAAAAAAAAGAGGAAGATTGGCAACAGATGTTAGCTCAGAGGGAATCTTCCTCGGCAAAAAAAAAAAAAAAGTTGAACTCATAAAAACAGAAAATAGAATGGTGGTTGCTAGGCGCTGGGGGTAGGGGAAATGGGGAGATGTTGGTCAAAGGGTATAAAGTTTTGGTTATGCAGACTGAGTAAGTTCTGGAAATCTAATGTACAGCATGGTAACTATAATTAATAATACTATATTTTATACTTGAAATTTGCTAAAATAGTTGATCTTAAGTATTCTCATATGAAAAAAAAATCATAACTATGTGAGGTGATGGATGTGTTAATTAGCTTGATTGTGGTAATCATTTTAAAATATATACATATTTCAAAATATCACATTGTACACCCTAAATATATAAAATTTTTATTTGTAAGTAAAAAAATACCTGTTCTCCTCTCTATAAGTGAACAGTCTAGAAGAGGAAGAAGATACATAAAAAGAAAATATCAGTATCATACGCTGAGTATAGTGTTTAAGGTAAACACAGGTGCTATGGGAGCACAGAGGAGGACACCCGGGCTAGCCTACACATAGCAATGGGGCCTCAGAAGTTTTCTTGGAGTAACTACAGTTAACAAGAGTACCTGCCCTATTGAAAGCACTCAATAAAAGTTAGCTATTATTACTGTGGCAGTAGGCATTATCCCTGCCCTCAAGGAGTTCACAGTCTAGCAAGGGAGAAAGCACCAATACATAACTATAATAATATGTAATTTTTGCCAAATGGTGTGTTGGAGAAGAAAGAAATGGATAATATCCCACATTCAATGAATGCTGCCTATGTGCTAAGCACTGTTCTAAGAACATTATATATATATTCCTTCATTTAGTTCCCACAATGACCCTATGTTTAATTCCATTTCCCTCAATTATAGGTGAGGAAACTGAGCACAGATAAGTAAAGTAACTTGCCTAAGCCCAAGTTGGTTATAACTAATGCATGGTGTTAAGTAGTCACATATGAGAAAGAAAAAAAAAAGCAGCCCCTGACATCTGAAAGCTGGCCTGGCACTCACAGGTAGGCCATGTTCTTCTCCTGTTGAATGTAAACAATCTCACAAAATACCAACATTAGAGAATATTATGCTGAGAATGTGATAAAGTGAGACAAAACAAGGCCACTTCATAATTTAGTCTAAGCACAGACAAAAACAAGGTCACTATGCCACCCACAAAAACTTTATCCCCACTTTAGTCTGCCCTCCCTATGGATAAGATTTATTAAGATTCCCATTTATAGAATTGCCCTTGCTTTCTGACAGAATTCAATACAGAATGAACCCCAACTTTCTTAGACTTTCCCCCAAATTATCCAACCAAAGCCTAAATTCTGTAATAAGTCCTTTCTACCATCCTTTTACTAAGACACCCCATGTTTCCCAAAAGTATTAGTCTGCTGGGGCTGCTATAACAAAATACCACAGACTGAGTGGCTTCAACAACAGCAATTTATTTTCTCACAGTTCTGGAGGCTAGAAGTCCAAGATCAAGGTGTTGGCACATTTGGTTTCTCCTGAGACTGCTCTCCTTGGCTTGCAGATGGCTGTCTTCTTGCTATTTCCTCACATGTCTTTTCTCTGTATGCATGTGCCCCTGGTGTCTATTTGCACGTCCAAATTTTCTCCTCTTAAAAAGACACCAGTCAGATTGGATTTGGGCTCACCCTAACTGCCTCATTTTAACTTAATCACCTCTTTAAAGACCCTATCTCCAAATATAGTCACATTCTGAGGTATTGGGGGTTAGAGCTTCAACATATGAATTTGGGAGGGAACACAGTTCAGCCCATAATATCTATGGTGTGCATTCTCCCTCACTGTAAGAAGTAATAAACCTAACTTGTTCAACTACAGGTGTGTTCCCAGTAGTCTTGGGATAGAGGGCATTGACACAAATTATAACTGGTAAGTAACAAGTGACTAACTTTAAAAGGGAAGAATAGCATATGTGGTTAATACAGGTGAAAACAACGTGCTTTCCAGCAGTGGGAAAAGAAATTTACTGTGGTCCTTGAGATCCAGCCAATAGATGGGTGGTATTTCACATGTTTAACATTTTTGTTTGTTTGTTTTTGAGGGCAGAAGCCAAATATTGTTTTTCTTCATATTTATCCCAGTGCCTGAAAGATTCAAATGCATTTGCACAGTGCCTGACAGATGCGAGATAAAGAAGATATTGTTTCTATTCTCAAGATATGTCTATCTAACTTCTTTGTGGCTCAATTTTCTCACCTGTAAAGTGGAAGTAATAAAATTGTGTTTGGTGTGAGGATTTAAATAAAATAATTTGTTTAAGTTGCTTAGCAGAATGGCACATAGAACTCAATAAGTGTCAATTATTTAAGGATGAACTAATATTTATGGATGAGTTTCATAGATATAAAATGAGAGTAGGGAAAGACAAGAGTGTTCCAAACAGGTGGAATGGCAGAAACCAAGGCACGGAGATGAGGAATTGTAAAAGGGCCCGCTGTGCCCAAGCACTTTATTGCTCAGCAATGAGAGATCCATGGAGAGTGACTCAGACTTGATAAGGCAACCCCAACCTTGTTGGCAATGGGATAGCTAGAATATTTGTCTCTTGTACTTTGTCAGGGAAAGGGAAATAGTACCCCCCCACCCCCCACCCTGTGCTATTTCTGGAGAGAGGTTGTCTGACAGGCCATAGAGGCTCTGTTGAGGGTGATGGTAAGAAGTTGCACACATCAGGTCTCAAAGCCTGAGCCTTTGCAGCAAAATGAGGCTGCAGCTATTGCAGCAGACAAACCTGTAATTGGGTTTGCCTCACTGGAGAAGCTGTGCCTAGGCAAAGGCTTGCTGGAACAAGTACACACAAAGCAGTTTAGTTTTACCCCTTCTGTTGTAGCACCAACCTTTCCATCTCTTGCCCTGGCTGCTAGTGGTGGTGGCTCAGGGGCTCTAGCCCTAACCTTACATCCAGGGCTCCAGGTGTGCTCAACTTCAAAGTTGCTCTCAAATCTCTTGCTGTTTCCCGTTAGGTACCCAGGAATTCTGAAGGGAAATGACCACCTAAGGCATTTCTCAATGACAGCAGTCAGGCAGATCCCATTTCCTTCCCGGCATATTCAGGTTCCCTTCTTTTCTCCTTCTTTATTCCAAAAAACACCCCTCTCCAATTCTTTGGGGAATGGCCCTTCATCCAACCCTTCCAACACGACCCACCCTCCTGGGGGCCTAGGCTCTGAAGTTAAGGGTAGGTAGAGGTTGAATGGTTAGATGCTTGATGGAAAAAGCCATTGAAATATTTTCCCCCAAACTTCAGAGCGCCACTCTCTGAACACATAACTGCCCTAACAGGCATGGGAGAGTGGTGTCCGACTGCGAGTCTGCCCGGAGAAGAACGCGCCACTGGCGTGGCGTACTCAGCTGGCCGCAAGGATGCGAGTGGGGGGCGGGGTGGGGGTGGGGAAGGGGGTGCGCGCCCTTTATGACAGGTGGCCGCGCAGTGCGCGCTCCCGGGCGCCTGAGGGGCTGGAGGGACAGACGGACAGAGTGGGAGGGGGCACATGGGGAAGACCCTAGAGAGGGTAAAGAGAGAGAGGGAGGGAAAGGAAGGGCTGTGGTGAGAAAGAAAGGTAGAGGGGGGAACGCGTCCAGCAAGAACAGCCGTGTTGGAGGAAACAATGGCAGGGGCAATAGCGATGGTGGCAGCGGAGGCAGTCTCACTCTGGGCACCTTTCTGAATGGGCAGAGGCAGCTCAGGAAGAAGAGAAGACCAGGCAGCGCCCGCAGAGGCTCTGAGAAAAGCGGCGGAGGGAGGAGAGGCGGGGGGAGGAGGAGGAGAAGGGGAGGGAGGAGGGGGAGACGAAGCAGGGGGAGAACCCGGGAAGGAAAACCAGTAGCATCAGCAGCAGCAGCAGCAGCCGCCGCCGCCGCCGCCGTCACAGCAGTAGCAGTAGCAGCATTTAGCAATAGCTTTAACAGCGATAGCGACAGTAGCAGCCGCCCTCCTTCTCTCTCCCTCCCGCGGACGACTGCAGCCACCGCACTGAGCGGGCTTCAGCGCCGCGCGCGCAGCCCGCTGGTGAGGTAGCCCTGGCCCGAGCGAGCGGTGGTGCACGCGAAGCGCGGACCCCGGGAGCAGCCGGCAGCCACTGAGGCGCTGAGTTTTAGGGCCAGAGCCCCACAGCTCCGACTCCATCTAGCAAGGCGGCGGCGGCGGCAGCGCCTGAGGGAGAGAGGCGCGTCCACCTGGCGGGCCCAGCGCATGGAGCTAAGGCAGAGGCGGCGGCGGCGGCGGCAGCAGTAGCAGCGGCGGCGGCGGCGGCGGCAGCTCGAGCAGCGGCGGCGACGGCGGCAGCCCAACATTGACTGCGGCCGCGCTAGCTCCAGCGCCCGCTGCCTGAGCCCGCCAGCGACGTGCGCCTCGAGAGTCGGCCTGTGAGGTGAGTACAAGCGCCGCCATCCAGCCCCCTGGCCTTCTCGCCGGCTCCCCGGCTTGCTGGGGTGGTGGCAGCAGAGACTGGAACGAATTGGGGGAAGCCAAGCAAGAAGAGGAGGAAGGGAAAACGGAAGGGAGGACGTCTATGTGAGAATGGCGTGCGTGTGTGTGTCTGTGTACGAGGAAGCGAGGCCGCGAGGGCGAGAGATTCCGACTAGCCCTGACAGGCACTGCAATCTAGGAAAGGCCTCTGTGCTCGCGCCGGGGGGAGGGGAAGCGAGCGGGCCAGGGCCGCCGCGCTCACACGCACACAGCCGGGCAGCGGGGACCAGCAGAGTGCCGCCTCCTTTCGGGCTGGTGCCCCGGGAGATCCTGACCGGAGAATGGGCATGGACACCGCACGCTTCGGCGCGAGCGGGAAACCCACGCTGCGACCATCACCGGGCGCCAGGGCCAAAGCGGCAAAGGTGCGAAGCGCCGTCGCCGGCGCCTCCCGCGCGCGCAGAGCTGCCCTGCGCACCACAGAGCTCCCCAGAGCACACGCCACCCGACCGGGACCACGGTCGGGTATAAGTTGGGAGCCCTATCGAGCCTCGCCCAGCTTGTCACCTTTGCGGAAATTGGCTCGCGGCCCCTTCCCGCTCTCAGTGGCAGTCGAATTGATGTTTTTCTGCGTGGTTTCTGGCGCTTCACTCTGCCGCGCCCCGCAGCACACGCCTGCTTGTGTCTCGCACACCCGGTGGAGCGGGGAGGCCATGAGCTGGCGCGGGGAGCGGGGCCCGGCTCCGGGAAAGTGTGGAAAACGCGCCGCTGAGTTGGCGCCGTTCTGCTGAGGAATCCAGTGGTTTCAGCATGACTGCTTCTGTCTGTCTGATTCGTGAAGGACCGAATCACCAGCGCAAGGTTTTCTTTTCCAAAGTTAAAAAAAAAAATTGACATTTTTGTCAATTTTGACGCCAGCACACTTGATTTTTGTCGAGCTTCTGGTTGTATTTTGGAATAAATAGGTTTCATATTTTGCTTCTGGGTTTTGGCCCCAGCATTTTGTTGAATTCTGTGCACAGCAGTATACTTAGCTATGTGTCCTTTTCCTAACGTTCCATTTTGTAGACTGTTATCTGAAAAGACGTGATTTGTGTGTAGGGCTGCCAGGCTGTTTTTAAAAAGCACCTGAAGCACTTGAACCTGGGATTTGAATATCTCCTCAGTTGCTTTTGGTGGAGGAGCAGAGTGTGCTGATAGTTCCTGAGATATTTTGTTTGGTGAGAAAAGGTGCTCCAATGGTCTGCTCTGAACTATAGAGACCATTTGGGTTTCGGGGGATGAATCTTCCTTACATCTTTTACCATAGGGTAACATATGACCAAATGTTTTATTTACAGCAATGACGTTCTCATGGCTGAGGAGAATTTACACTTATTTAAAATATATTTTTAGAAGAGAACAAAAAATCCCTAAGTAACTGTCATTTTACATATTAACAGGGAAACCGGCTAATCAAATAAAACTGGCTGAGTGTCTGCAACTCTATCCCAGTGAAATATGTGGCTGTGAATATAATTAACCATCTGTCTAGTGAGCAATTTAAATTTGGGCTAGTACATTTTTATTACAGTGTCTAATTTCTGGAAGACTTGTGCATTTTACCCAGCAGTAACAACAAAAACGTATTTGCTTACTGGGTCAAAGATTTACTCGTGTGGTGGTGGGATTTCCCTTCCTCTCCCCCCCACCACATCTTTCCTAGTCCTCATTCTCCTTGACTTGGGAGGTCAAAATGAGCCTCTTGCTTTTGCAAAGGGCATATTTACAATAGAGGAACTCAAACCAGCCATGGCAGCTAGCGATTAGACATTTTTGTTTCTTGGAAATACCTTCCAATATTTTACCTCCCACAGAACCTAGATAGATTGCATGCATTTGAGTTGAAAAAATATAATTTTGTGTGCACATGTGTTCAGATGGAGTAGGATGATTCAACAAAATTTAAGACTTGATATTGGACTCCGTTTACTTTCTCTTGTTCTAATTATCCACCTAGCCCTCCCCTAGCTGTCCCAACCACCCTTCTACACCCCACAGACACATATTCACACACACACATACACAATCATATCATTTTGTCCTTATAGTCAGTTTTTTAGGTTAACAGTATTTAGATCTGTGATTTTAACAGTATGTTGAGAAACTGCTTTTTTTGGAAATCAAGAGTGTAAAATACCATAACATTGTACATATTTTTAAAATTTTCCCTATGATACGATTTTAACCAGAAATTTATTACTAGGAAAAAAAGGAATAGATTTTGGGTAAAGGTGAAATGGCCCTGGGAAGATTAGATCTCAGATACCTCCACCAAATAGCTGTTGTTATAACATAACATAATTAAAATGAACCATGGATTGATTGTACAGTGGACTAGAGAAAGTCATTTAAAGGAAAATACTTTTAAAACAAATATTTGGCTAAATAACAGCTCTGATAAATGGGTAACAATTATGTAAGCACGTGATAGAATTTGACATATGTCAAGTCTGTTAAAAAAAATAAATAAATAAATCAACCTGTTCAGTGAACAAATCTTCAATGCATCAGTGCTTTCTAAAACACACACACACACGCATACACAAGCAAATCTATAACACCCCGTTGTCAAAGTAACACAAGTGCAGAACTTGTGCCACTTTCTGTTTTACTCAGTCTGTCTCTCTTATCTTTCTTTTTTCCACAATTTTCTGATTACCTGTAAACCACCCAGTGAGCAGAGAGAACTAAAGATGGGGTGCTGTTGCCTGTGTTTGGGAGATGGGAGAAGAGAGATGAGAAAAGTGATAAGTGCTAGATTTTAAACACTCAAAGATGTGCTCATGGATTTCTGACACAGTCACTCTGGAGGTCCTTGTCTCACGGAAGGACTTGCTTAGGAGAGGGACTAACCTAACCAAAGAAGTATTGATTGCAGTTCTCTGTTCCTAAGTCCAGTTCTAGTAAATACGTTTTTTTTTCCTCCAAATCCCTTAGTAAGGAGAGAAAAGAAGATTCTAATTGGCCTTTGACTCTGTTACATTATCCTTAAACTTATTTATCTGGTGGCACATACATGTTCCAGCTTGCAGTAAGAAAAAGGAGATAAGGGCCAAAGTGGATGTTAGGGAAGAGAAATGATATGCTAAGGAGTAGGGCATCTGGCTTCCCTGCTTTAACCATCTTAAAGATTTCAGGTTTGGACATTTTAATTTTTTTCTTTATTTTTTTCCCTTTTACCTCTGAAAAGTTGTCCATCAGCTAGCTTCCTAATTGACAGTTTCTCCACCAGAAAGCACCTTTTCAAACCCAAGGACATAGAGTTAGAAACAAAGGACTTGTTGGGCTTTTCTTGCCACTTCTCCAGGGCTGCTTGGAAACAAGACAAAGCGCACTGGACAAGACCACATTCCTTGGGGCTACCTTTAACTTCAGACCTTTTCTCTCGCCCAGAAAATTTCATTTTAGGCAGAAGTGAACATTCCTCTCTTCTCAAACAACACTGGCCTTGTGCAACAGTAAATACATCACAACCTTGGGGAAATCTGGTCTGGGGTGGGATTAGCCAGGAGAGTGGAGGGTGGGGGGAAGCTGCCTTTTAGTGATGGTAAAGCCTTTTCTGGGCCAGCTATACAGGTAAGGAGTGAGGACCTTCTTTGTCTCTCTTCCCTCCAGACCCTCATTGCCCACAGTGATTTGCAGGCCTCCATTAGGGAATGTACTCTTTTTGATCTCTTTTTCTGTAGATAAGCACTATCACCTGATGTCTTTCCCTCCCTTGTTTTCTGGTAGAAAAGGGACTGAAGTCTTCAGGACCAGCTACTATGCACATAAATTCTATTTTTCTAAAAGGCACTTTAGACTAGGTCATCATATCCATTCCCAGTAAGATGATTTTGATATAAAAAATTATCTATTTTCTCAAACCCCCAAACCCCATTTAAAAAGTTGCACCTCTCTTCCTCAGTAGCCTGTTTCAAGTATTACACAACTAGCCTCAGCAAGAAGCTGCTCCTAATATTTAACCTGAGGAGATTTAGAGGTTAGAGACCAGGATTATACTGTGGGCCTGACTGTTAGAGTAGAGCCAAGCCATCCTTCACAGAGAACAGGCATAGAGATTCATTTTGTTTGGGGGAAGTTAAAGCACTACCCTTTGGAGGACTATAAGTAAGGTGGCCAGATGTTGTGGTTTATACCTGTTGTCCCAGCATACTTATTTCATCCTCAAAAGTGTCCCAGTTTAGACAAAAAATTCTATGGTCACCCTAACTATAAGCCACGTTTAAATCAAACTGTGCTTCTTAATTTGGGGAGATAGTTATATTTGTAAAACTTGGGGGGATAATGAGCTTTGAAGATGTCATAGTCCCTTAACTGGCTTGGCCTATTATTTTCTTAGCTAAGAAATCTTTCTGGAGGTTAAGATCCCAGAAATGATTCAGGCTTTGCGCTTGATGGAAGTGGATTGTTGGGCCCAAAGACATCCCTCCAAAATGTGTGTGTATGCATGTGCATACACACACACACTCATGCACACACACACACAAAGAGGTGCTATCTGCATGCTGGAGAGTGGTTGTTCTTACTTTCATGAAAAACTGGTAATAGATAATAAGCTTAAGCATATCAGGAGGCATTTAGGTTTAGAAAGATCATCCTGACCATGGTCGTTGTAAGACGAAAAGACAGTGGTACCAATGGAAGTGTGAATTCTTCTTTTTAGAATATGTTTTGAGAACTGCATAGGTAACACTCCATCCAGAATAGTTTGCATGTTGTCTTGCCAAATATATAAATAAAATATAAATATATATATTTATATTACATATATTTCCATTTGTCTTTTCTGTAACGGACAAGGTAACCTTTTATTTATTTATTTATTTTTGTGAGGAAGATCAGCCCTGAGCTAACATCCATGCCAATCCTCCTCTTTTTTTTTTTTTGCTGAGAAAGACTGGCCCTGAGCTAACATCTGTGCCCATCTTCCTCCACTTTATATGGGAGGCCGCCACAGCATGGCCTGGCAAGCGGTGGATTGGTGCACGCCCTGGATCCGAACCCGGGTCGCCAGCAGTGGAGCACCTGCACTTAACCCCTATGCCACCGGGCCGGCCCCAAGATAGCCTTTTAAACTGCCTTTCAGTCCTAAGTATCTGTGATTGGCTTTCATTGATCTAGGGCAAGGGTCAAAAGAAACTGTGGCCCACAGGCCAAATCTGGCCTGCTGTGGAAAAAGAAATAATGCAGACAAGAAGAAAATGTGGAGCTATTTAGAGTTGCTTTTGCAAATGTTTTCAAGCCTCTCCTTTGTAATTGAGCTTTACTTAGGCCAATGTCAAAATGAGTCCACATTTCCTGAACACATACCTATCAGCTGATATCTAGAGGTTTGGAGATTGTCCAGAACCTAGTGGAGTGGTGGGGGATGACCCAAAAAGTGAAATCCACGTGTAAATTCATTTGTTTGAATCAAAATGTCAATAGTGATCTTTTCTTTCCTGCCTGTTGCAATAATATAAATTTTGTGGTGCTACTAAATTCTTTCTGCCCTCCTTCTCAATATTTGCCATGTTATTCCATGCATGCATGTGATTTATTAACCCAGAGACCAGGTCTCAGCAACTCGCTTTAACAGAGACCTGCTGTCTCTTTAGTTACTAAATAACTGAAACACATTCTGAAGATGTGCTTTACTAAGTAGGGGAATAGAAAAAATGGGCCATCACCATCTAGCTTAGTGGTTTCTAACTTATTTTTTGGCATGAAGCCCTGTGAAAATTTGATGAATGCCAAGGATACTCTCTTCAGAAAAGTGCACATTTACATATATGACACTTGCATACATTTTCAGGAAGTCCAACCATGTATTGTGAGTTAAAAACCTCTGCACTAGCCTTTGCCCAGTTGTTACGAGAATTCCTGTTGCATGGCTATCATGGTCACGGTAGCTTGAAACGGAAGCCATGAAAATGATTCTCTCAAGAAAGTCTGTTATTAGTATACTTAGAGTGCACAGCTCTCAACTACTGTTAGCCTTTTTCTGATTCGCCTTCATAGGCATCTTTTATTATGAAAAAGAGTCACTTAACAGTCACTTTGACATTACTATTCTCACCCAAAACAGGTCAAGGTTAGTTTCCCAAACCCTTGACTTGTCAACTTGCAGATTCTTAAAAATGTCTGTTCAGCGCTCACTCTCCACAAGTTCATTATTAATATATAAAATATATTCCATAAAAGCTCACTCGTGCTTGCCTGTTCCCATCTCTCTTTCATCTGTCTCTCTCTCTATATATATATATATTTCTCTTAGCCAATGACCTTGACAAAAATAGGGAACTCTTGCTAGCACCTATTGTTAGGTATGGTGGTGGAGTCCAAGAGGGAGGTGGTGTCCAGATCTCTTCATGAGGACCCTTGGGACCCATGGGTCTTTTGGAGTATTATCCACCTTGGAACTCTAATATCATATATTAAAGACAGAGCTCCTTAAGATCTGCAAACACAAAAATATGCCACATCTGTGACTTGCAGTTGGGGTGGTAGGAATAAGTGGTATTCCTGTCCATGAATAAATGTTTATTGCCTGTCTCTTTGCTTCTTGTCTTAGCAGTTTGGAGTATGGCAGAGTATGAGGGCTAATTGAATCCTAAATCTGGAAAGATCCGTTAAAGATCATCTCTAATTCAATTCAGCAAATATTTATTGAGCATCTACTATGTGCTAAGCACTGGGATATTAAGGACAGAGAAAAGAATAAAACAGATTCTCCTGTCTTATAGGAAATTTGCTTTGTTCCTGTCTGGGTCTTTTTACCGTTTGTATTAATTCACTTTTTTTTTTCTAATTTGATGCATCTTTCTATTATTTCTATATTCTCCCTGTTAGAAAATAAGTATAGACGCCCTGTTTTCCTAACACAGCAGGAAATTCCTTGGCAAACAGGTATCTCTAGCTAAGTTGAGACAAAATTTCTGGCCTCCGTGACACAAATGCTTCAGTTCTTATTTCTGCGTTGGCTTAACAGGCCTCATTTAATAGGGAGTAACATGTTTCTGTTCCTTGCAATTCTGAGTCAAGATTTCTATCATTGCTATTATTGGTGATGTGGAATTGCAAATAGCATTAGCTGTGATGTGTTGACCATTGGCTTAAGATTATAGTACGGAGTTATTGACTTCTGACTATTGAATTGAATGTACTCTGCAAAAATTCAGTTGTCCATCTTTGAGTGGGTTAGTTTTTAACCCCTAGTTGGTGATTGTATTAGTTTTCTATGGCTGCTGTAACAAATTACCAAAAACTTAGTGGTTTAAAACAAGAAATTTATTATCCTACAGTTCTAGAGGTCAGGAATCTGAAATAGGCCTCAATGGGCTAAAATCAAAGTGTGGGCAGGGCTGCATTCCTTTCTGGAGGCTCTAGGAGAGATTCCATTTCTTTGATTTTTTCAGCTTCTAAAGTCTGCCCACATTTCTTGGCTGGTGCCCCCCCATCCTCAAAGTCAGCAATGGTAAATTGATTCCTTATATCACATCACTTCAATCATGCTTTTATTGTCACATCTTATTTGACTCTCACTTCTCTGCCTTCCTCTTCCACTTTTAAAGACCCCTGTAATTACATTGGATCTACCCAGATAGAGGATAATCTCCCCATCTTAAAGTTAGTTTATTTGCAAACTTAATTCCATCTGCAACCTTAATTCCCCTTGTGCCGTATAACCTAATATATTCACAGGTTCTAAGAGTAGGACATGGACTACTTTGGAGTGTCATTACTCTGCCTACCGCAGTGACTTAATTTCTTTTTCTTTTGAAATAATTATAGATTCACAGGAAGTTGCAAGGGAAGTTGTACAGAGAGGTCCTATGTACCCTTCACCCAGTTCCCCCAATAGTTACATCTTATGTAACTATAGTATAAGATCAAAACCATAAACTTGACATTGGAACAATGGGTGTGTTTAGGTCTATGTCATTTTATTGCATGTGTAGACTTGTGTGACCACCACCACAATCAAGATAAAGTACTATTCAATCACCACAAAAGATCTCTCTTGTGCTACGCTTTTATTGTCTTTATAGTCACACTCACCTCCCTCACCCCCACTGTCTCTAACCCCTGACAATCACTAATCTTTTTTTCTAAATGTATAGTTTTGTCATTTCAAAAATGTTATATAAATGGAGTCATAGAATATGTGACCTTTACACGTTGGCTCTTTTTACTCAGCATACTGCCTTTAAGATCCATCCAAGTTGTTTTGTGTATAAACAGTACATTCCTTTTTACTGTTGAACAGTATTCCATGGTATGAATGTATCACAGTTTGTTTAACCATTTACCTGTTGAGGGACATTTTGGTTGTCTCCAGTTTTTGGCTATTACAAATAAAGCTGTACAGGTTAGTGTATAAGTTTTTACGTGAACATAAGTTTTCATTTCTCTGGGGAAAATGCCCAGGAGTGTAATTGTTCAGTCATATGGTAAGTGTAGGTTTAGTTTTTTAAGAAACTACAAAACTGTTTTCCCGAGTGCCTATACATAACTTATCACAGTCCACAAGTATCAACATTTTACCTGTCTTAGTAAACCTTACCTCTCTTTAAGTCCTTTTATCCTCCCTCATTTATAATATCATTATGTTAAATATTTTCTTCCTATATATTTAGAACTACATCTGTTACGATTTTTGCTTCAATTGTCAAACATAATTGAGAAAACTCAGTATAAGCAAAATCAGTTGTATTTATTCTTACTTTTACTCTTTCTGTTGTTTTCTTCCTTCCTGAGGTTCCAAGATTCCTTTTTATATTTTCTTTCTGTTTAAAGAACTTCCTTTAGCTATTCTTTTAGTGCAGGTTTGTTGGAAACAATTTTCTTAGTTTTCCTTAATCTGAGAATTTCTTGATTTCACCTTCATTCCTGAAGAATATTTTCACTGGATGTAGGATTCTGAGTTGACGGTTCTTTTCTTTCAGCGCTTGATAAAGGTTGTACCACTTCCTTCTGACCTCCATGCTTTCTGATGAGAGATCTGCTGTCATTCGAATTGTTTTTTCCCCTTTAGATAAGGCATAATTTCTTTCTCACTGCTTTCAAGATCTTTTTGTTATGTCTTCAGTTTTCAGAAGTTTGACTATGATGTGCCTTGGAATGGATTTCTTTGGGTTCATCCAGTTCACAATACTCTCAGCTTCTTAAATCTGTAGGTTTATGTCTTTTGCCAAGTTTGAGAAGTTTTCAGCCATTATTTCTTTGAATACTTTTTTTGTCCTGCTTTCTTTTCTATTGTTCCAGGCCTCCTCTGATGACAGTAAAGTTAGATATTTTTTTTTAGTCCCACAAGTCCTGAGGCCCTGTTCATTTTTTTTTCAGTCTGTTTTTCTCTGTTGTTCAGATTGGATAATTTCTATTGTTCTGTCTTCAAGTTAGCTGATTCTTTCCTCAGTCCTCTCCATTTTGCTGTAGAGCCCATCTGTTGAGATTTTTTAAAATTTCAGTTATTGTATTTTTTTTTATTTCTAAAATTTCCACTTGGTTCTTCCATGTATCTTCTATTACTTTGTTGACACTTTCTATTTTTCATTTGTTTCAAGAGTGTAATTTCTTATTGAAGCATTTTTATCATGGATCCTTTAAAATCTTTTCAGATAATTCTAACATCTCTCTCATCTTGGCTCTGGCATCTGTTGATTACCTTTTTTCATGAAGTTTGAGATCTTTCTGGTTCTTGGTATGATGAGTGATTTTTTACAGAAACTTGGACATTTTTGTAGTATATTATGAGACTCTGGATCTTATTTAAACCTTCTGTTTTAGCTAGCTTTCTCTGACATTGCTCCAGCAGAGGAAGGGAGTATACTGCCTTGTTACTGCCAGGTGGAAGTAGAAGTCCAGGTTCTCCACTCAGCCTCTGTTGACACTTGGAGGGCAGGGTTTCTCATTACTGCTGGGTGGAAGTTGGAATTCAGTCACATTTCAAGTGCTTTATGGCCGTATGTGGGTAGTGGCTACCCTATTGGACAACACATATGTAGAACATTTCTATCACTGTTCTGGGAAGACAGGGGGTACAGAAGGGAGCTTGATCCTATGAGAATGGAGGTTTGGGGTTAGATACTGTGGCACAGGTAGAATAAGACAAGGACCTAGTTATTGGATCTGAGGTCTATGGCTGGTGTTTGGTTCCAAAACCTGAGGTGCTGTGAGTACTAGGGAGATATGGGTACAGACAACTCAACTGGACAGTATGGACCCAGTAGAGTTGGTAGAAACTATACCATACATAGTATTAGCCAAGTTTCTCCCTCTCAACCCTGGTAAGAGAGGTGGAGTGACACACTGCAGATTCCTGTACCTCCATTTGGTTAAAGGGAAAGTCTCCACCATTGGGGAGAAGTTAGATTGTTTATTCATAGCAACAAACTCTACCTCCATGACTGAAGTAACCACTGATTGAGGAAATATTAACAGAAAAGAGTAGGTTATGAAAAGGGTATTCATTTGGTTTGTAGAATCTAGGGTTTGTTTGACATCTTGGTGGCACCAGTGTTCTGATCCTTGAGACTTCAACATGCTCAGTCAAGTTGGGGGCATTTGTGAAAGAGCTTTGTCCTTCACAGAGCTCCATGTTGACTTGTTGGCACTTTTTGTCCAAGGCCCAGAGAGTCAGTAGACCCTGTTACACAGCTTCTTTATGCACTGGCATAACTATTGCCTTCTCAAATCTCTCTTTGCTTAGATTTGTAGAGTGTCCTCAATGTAGATTCAGTGTTCTCACTCTCCCATTGGGGAGGGTCAGTAACGTTTTCCCTTACTGGCTGTCTGTGTTTGTGTATACATCTCTGTGTGCTTGTTTTTATGGACTGCCTATATACTGTACCTCTTGGCAAGGGAAGAGATATACCCATTGTCTATTAAGTGTGTGTTGTATGTATGGTATATAAGTCATATTGCCTTTTCCCATAGCAAATCCTATTTGTGCAAAGCTGTGCCCTTTACATGTTAAGATGTTTCATAAATGATATAGTCAAATCCATTTGGCTAAATAGGTGAAAGGAAGGGGAAGTGTGCCAGTGCTACAGTGAGTTTTTCAGATTTATGTGGTTTGACTTAAAGCTAAACAAAAAAATACTCAATCTGAGGAAGAAGCGATTTGAAAGTTAGGCTATAAAGAGAGAGATAGGCATGCTTTATAAGCCAAGGCCAAGGTATTGGGTTGTTAAATCCTAGACCATGGCTCAACTAGATTCTTTCGTATGTGTATTTGTGGGGAAGAGGTGAGTGTGCCTGGTCTATTACTCAGAGATACGGAGATGATAATAGTGGGAGCAACCAAAATCCAGATTTGTCACTTTGTCTCTCAAGAAGCCTCCAAATATACCACTTAATTTTGAAGACAGTGGTCATGACTTAAGCAGAGGGGCCAAAGGATCAGTATACTGCTATGCAGATCTGGGAAGAGAACCTGGAATAGTTCTTCCTTGCCGTTGATCTCACCCTTTTCGTATAAGCCACTGTTTTCTGCCCTATTTCAATAATGCTTTGGTAGCTACACATGCATATATTTAGCACCTGAATAAATGGAAAGACTCATTTGTTTATTGTCTAAGTTGATGATGTCATGATATTGTTGATCCCAAAGATTCATGATTTGTCAAGACCAAGTCACTTCTAGCCAACCACTGAAAGGTACTGAAAAGCAGGTAGGTGGACTAATCTCTCCCTTTTGATTTTCACGTCTACCATTCTACCCTCATGTATGACTTTGATATCTTCCTGCATTGAGTACCATTGGTTAATGGAAGCCTAAAGTGGATGTAGCTAATACCAGGAATGGGGTTCCTTTATTTTCTGAAAATTCAGTTTATTAGACTGAAGAATCCAGAGGCCTGCCTCAGACAGCCAGGTCATATATTAGACAAGAGTACCCTCAAATTACTCTTGTAAATGAAAAGCAATTTTGATATAATATGCACTGGAAGAAGTGTGATCCTAGGTATGCTCTTTATTTTGCCTTATGTCCTTTTGGACTTCCTCAGCCTTTTTCTGATATACATGGCTCTGAACTTCACTCCCAATAACCCTCTAGGAGGCCCTTTGTAATGAGCTTCTCTCTGCTCCATGTCATCTACATATGGCACTGAAATGCTGGCTGTCATATGGTATAAAGGTAAGATTGGCCACAATGGTCCCAGAGGAGGTTGCTGGGAAGACTAGCTGTTTCCACACCCTCAAGTAGAAGGAGTGCTCAAGCAGCTGGGACACCCTGAGATGGGAGGGGCAGCAGTGGTTGATAGGGCAGAGAGCTGATGTCTGGGCTTGTTGCTGAGATGGCTAACTGAGGGAGATAGCTGTATGTTCAGTGGTTCTGAGGAAGTGAAAACTCAGACTGGTGTGTCTTCATTCAGGAGACAGAGTTATGTTAGGGACCATAGGCACTAAGGCTGCCAATAATAACACCCTATAATTCTATGGCCCCTCTCTTCTAAAGGAGTCAAAGGGCTCCAATGTTTTATTTCGTTTGGCCTCACAAACAACCTCATGGACTTAGGAAAGGTAAATATTGAAGACCACATAGGACAAGTTGCTTCCCCTCCCTGGGCCTCAGAGTTTTCAAACTGTGAAATGAGGGCTTGGTCTCGAGCTGATCTCTAAGGTCTTTTCCCACAGTAAGAGTTTCCATGATGGTAACTTTTTCCAGATGAGGGAATTGAGTCTCAGATACTTAAAGTGAGTTTCCCAAAGCCACACTGTAAATCAGAGATAGAGTGATAATTACAGGTCAAGCCCTGATCCCTTCCCTTAGATTGCCCTATAAGTAGTCTCTTTGAACAGTGAGGTAAAGGGAACTCTTGCTTCCAAACACATGAAGCCTGTGCTTATCCATTCCATTTACTCATTTACTCTCTCCTCCGCCTGACCACCTTCTCAACCTAACCCCTTCACTTATCAGCAGGGCCTTCAACCTTCCCCTTGATGTTGCCCGGGATCCATATCTTGTTTGACTGCAGCTGCTTTCATGGCATATTGTGTGGCTGGATGCAAGGTCATTGCCACCCTTAGAGAGCAAAGTCTGGAGCCAGCACTTTAGTTACATCAGCCAAGAGAGGCTGTGGCTCCTGGGTGTAGCAGGGGGTCAGGGTGGGAAGAGCCATTCAAAAACATCGTATTGTGAGGTGCCTACAAAAAGCAAGGAGGGCTGGGGGAAACGGCTGACAAAAAGGGCTATGGGGGAAATCAAGAGACAGTTGATAAAAGCAAATGGATTCAGTTGTCAGTCATTATGCAGCAAAGAGCCAAGATGACTGAGTTTTCTTCAGAGTTGGGGGATAAAATGGCATTTCTGACTGTGACAGGGATTTAGCTTGGCAGAGGGCAGTCGGGGAAAAATGAAAAACTTTATCTTCAGTAGGTTTAGCTTTTGTAGTAAGACATTTAGTTTAAGGAATGTTGTGAGCTGAGTACTGTGAGGGAATAAATTCAGAGAACCACATTTCCCATATGATTCCTGGAAACCAGTAGGAATTTGGCTCAAGAAGGGATGGCAGAGGTGATTTGTGGTATTGTAACAGCCGCCTTGGAAGCTGAGATGGAAAATTTGTCCCTGAAAGGCTAGGCAGTTGGAGGAGACTCACTGGAAGTTTCTGTCCAGAAAAAATCAATAAAACAGAGTGAGGTTTTAAATACATGTGGTGGGGGATGGGGGCTGGAACACCCAAGAGCCCCCCTCTTGTAATAGGTCCATTCGTTAAATCTTTGGCTTATGCTCTAGAACAGGAATTCATTAGTTACTTTTGTGCAAAAAGTTCCTGAGGCTCCCAGGGCCTCTCTCTATCTTAATCCCAGTGACTCCCCTCTTTCATTTATCTTTGTCCTGTCACTTTTTTCACATTCCCTAGTTTTGAGATTAAATTCACTTATCATTTATCAAAATAATCCAAGAACATTTCACGTATTTTGAAAAATATAGAAAAGAAATAATCTAACCTTTTGCTTTTAAAAATGATTTATGTCTTTATTTTGAAAAAATAGAAAAATACTGAAAAGCACTGAGAATCAATAATATAACAAACCCACCTGGATGTCTACTCAGAATTGACAAACTTAACATTTTTTTATTGTGGTGATAACATAACATATCTACCCACTTAACAGATTTTTAAGTGTACAATACAGTATTGTTAACTATAGGCACTATGTTGTATGGCAGATCTCTAGAACTTATTCATGTTGCATAACAACTGTTACTATTTTTAACATAAAGTTTGCTTTAGATTTTTTTCCAGTGAGAGAAATAAAACATTACAGACAAGTTTAATTGTGTCCCCTGTTTCCGGCCCCATTCTTCTCCATCCATTCCCAGAGGCAAATATGAATTTGGTATGTATTCTTCTATTTCATTTTTATACTTATACATATATGTGTGTAGACATATATATACATATACATATATGTGTGTGAATATGTATATACATATATATCTGTGTGTGTGTATATATATATCCATAAATAATATATAGAATTGTTCTGTGTGTTTTTTCTTAATTTACGTAACATCCTAATGTATGTGTCATTCAGCAACCAGTTTTTTTTCCTTCATTCAATATCTTGTTTGGGGATGTATTCCATTTTTCTTTTTAGATTCCCCTTTTCCACTCTATGACTGTCCCCTAGAGCCAATGACATGTACAATACTTTTTCATGATATTATTCATGATAAGATAATATATAATCACATTACAGGAAAACTGGAATATCCAACCAATTGATAGCTCTTAGGACTAGAGAGCTCAAAGATCTACCGTAGAATTCAATCTGCAAAGGCTCTAGGCAGCTCAGCCAGCCCAGTGATTTTGGCTATAAAGCACTGAAGAGCAAAATTGGAAGGGTCTCTAGAGATACCTCCTTGTCAGTCTCTTACTTCATTTTATGAAGGAGTAATAGAGGCCCAGAGAAGGAGATGACTTAGAAAGGGCACACATCCATTTAAAATTGTGCTCAAGACTCCTGGCTCCTGGTCCTGTATGCAAAACCTTTCCATGACAAAAAGAGAAAAAAGAGACCTAAAACTGCAATTTTTCATTATAAAAATAATCCATTTTAATAAAGTGTGGGAAATACAGAAGAATAGAAAAATGAAGAAATCAAGGACTGCCAATTTTAGTATTTTGATCTTTCAATCTTTTTTCCTGTATATTTTTTTTATGTTTCTTATCTTGTTTTTTTCCCACTTAACATTATAATGTCATAATGCACAGTTTTCAAAAGGCAGATTTATACATTGAAATCTTGCTAATGAATGATTTTTAAGGCACAATTTTTCTATTTAGCCATTAGAATAGCATAGACAGGGACATGTGTAGAGAAGGAAACAAGGACCATGGTATATTCTCCAGCAAGTTTGTGCCTGTCCTTTGACCAGATCTTGTTCTTCTAAAAAAACAAAACAACAACAACAATAAAACCTAGCTTGACATTTCCAGGATTCCTGCTCCTGAAGTATTCATTCAGAACAGTTAGTTAGACTATGCTCTGAAATGGCTTGGGGTGTGACTAAGGGATGCCCTGATAGATCCCTCCACTTCCAAACCAAGGATAAGTGGGCCCTTGAGGCCCACAAGGAGCCAAATCTGGTACTGCCCAGCTCAAAGGAGCTGGTCCTGAGCAAAAGACAGTGGTTGTTTCCCCTGGTGGGTGGGGTGGGGTGCTCAATTTTTCCAGAGCTGTAGCACAAAGAGGATGACAGTCTTTAAAACTTCAGCATTTACTCTGAGAGACAGGCATCCATCCCTGGCAAAGCCATACCACTTCTACACACACACACACACACACACACACACACACATGACTAGAATTGTTGAGTACGATTTGGGTTGCATTCATTGTAATACACGCAAAACAGCATTTAACTATCAAGACCTACTAGAAGAAAGAGATGTGATGGCTTATCATTCTAGACAGTTCAACGTGTTTGAAACAATGAAGCACTGAGAGATGAAGCTACTCACTCAAGGTCACACAGCAAAAAAGCATAATGCTGAGATTAAAAAACAAAATTTTAAAAAATGAAAGCGCCATTATTCTTGGTCTTGGGTCTTAGAAAGCCGGACCTTAGCCTGCTGAGGCTCACCATGCTTTTGCTTTAATCAGTATAATTCGTTGCTGGCTTGCCCTTGCCGCCTTTAATTCTCTTTGCATCGCCCAAATGTCAATTCACAGTAGTTGTTCACAAGCGCTTGACAGTTTCCATTTTTCAGTCCCGGGCTCTATTCTTTCGTGCAGGGCTGGAAACCAGGAGACACACAGGCGGCTAGCTGCATTTCTGCCCCAAGCTTGCGTAGGGGTGTGTGTGTGTGTGTATGTGTGCATGTGTGTGTGTGTGCGCGCACGCGTGTGCACGCTTGTGCATGCCTGTATGCCTGCGAATTCTTGCGGACTGCAGGATTGGGAATGTTCAAGATTTTAAATTGAAATAATTAAACAAATTCCTCTAAAAAGAACCCTCTCCCCTGTCAAAAGATTTTATTTTTTAATTTTTTTTGCTGAGGAAGATTCGCCCTGAGCTAACATCTGTGCCAATCTTCCTCTATTTTTTTGTATGTGGGACACCTCCATAGCGTGGCTGGTGAATGGAGTAGGCCTGTGTCTGGGATTCGAGCCCGTGAACCTGGGCTGCTAAAGCGGAGTGACGGAACTTGAACCACTCGGCCACAGGGCTGGTCCCCAAAAGATTTTATTTTTAAAGATACTTATTTCTGCAGTTGATTGAGGTTTAGAAATAGGCAGTATGAGGGTCAGCAAACTGCATTTGGCTGAGACATAGGGTGCTCTTGTTTCCAGGTCATGTAAGCCAATGTTGGAACAAGTCCCAGCTGTGTTTACCCTCAGATTCAAGTTTCAATTCAAGGGAGCTTCTTTCCACACCCCTTTTCCCTCCCCCCAGCAAAAGCTGCTAAGCTAACGCTGCCTTTAAACAAGGAGTGGCTTTAGGCACTGAGTAGCGTTTCCCCTTCAAACTGGGCAGACAGCTTCTCTGTGGGATTCTGAAGCTGTCACACCTATCAGAGTCTTTGGGAAATGTGAAGTGGCACGCACTTACTGCATCTAAACTCCAAAGATCTTTCCTGCATGCTAACCAGCTTGGCTGTGGCAAGCCTTGCAATTTTTTTACATATCCAAAGGCCCCCACTTAACCAATCAGGTTTGAATGCATGGGTGTAGGCGGCATAAGGGGGCTGCAGGAAGCTCACAGCTGTCCCCAGACCCAAGAAGAGTGGCGGACCAAGAAGTCCATTATTCATCTGTTTCCAGTGTGTCAGGTAAGTGAAGACTGCAGTCCTCACTGAGAAAGACAAGAGAGGCAAGTAGATGTATGAGCCCAGAAGAGTTGCAAGGGACCTCAGCCACAGATCAGCTAGATCAGTGCTTCCCAACCTTTTCATACCCTCTTAAACCCTTCTGTCATCTTTTTTCATAAGGCCCAGTGCTTCGAAGAGTTTTTTTCCTTCTGAAAAGGCTGCATTTACTAAATGGCTTCTCCATGCTCATACACACACACACGTGTGCATCAGAGCTTTTGATCAGCATGGATAACCATTGTTATTGTGCTTGGCTGCTGTAATTCCAGGGAAAAGCAAAGAAACTTGACATTTAGATAATTGGGGCAGATGTATGATAGTTAAGTGCTCTGTTTTCCTTAAAGTTTTGAAATATTGAAAATGACTTGAGGATCCCAATGATACTTTTGTAGTCCATTAAGATGTCCAGGGACCTCAGGTTGGGAACCAGTGATTTAGTTACTCTCCCCACTCCCCGCCCCGCAATTTTTGAGTCAGCAAGTAAGACCTTTGTCCAAATAGAAAGTTAATCTTTGAGCTGAGATTAAAACTCATCCCACTGGGGGCCAGTTTGCATCCTTTTACTTGGCTTCCCCTATGACACTTCTGACCTATAACTTTGATTCATTTAAGATCAAATTTCTTATATGTCATGAAGGGAACTTTTGGTCAAATCTGTATTAGTCAGGATTCTCCAGAGAAATATATATATAATATAACTTATTATATTATAGATATATAATGAGTAATTGGCTCATGTGATTATGCAATCTAAGTCCCACAAAATGGTGTCTGCAAGCTGGAGACCCAGGAAAGCCAGTGGTGTAATTCCAGTCTGAATCCGAAGGCCTGAGGACCCAGAGAGCCAATTGTGTAAATTCCAGTCCCAGGGCTGGAGAAGACCCATGTCCCAGCTCAACAGTCAGGCAGCGAGAGACTTTGATATACAATAAAGGCACATATGGCAGTTTGGAACTGCCTTAGATTTGAGACAGGCCCTCACTTTCTGGGAGGGGTATTAAAAGAGCTCTCTCATTCCATTTACCTGAAGCTCAAAGTCATTCGTAGATACAATATACTTAAAGACTACTTACTAAGTATAAGATACTATAGCTGGGAGGAGGGAGGTGGTAGGAGTAACAGTGGAGTGGTAGGTGAGTAAAATAGCCCCCATTCCAGGGAAACTATTAGGGAGAAATATGTGCACAGGACTATTTCTAAGGTAAGGCGTAAGAGAGTGAATGACTCTGAGGGGTGTAAATTGCATATGTAATACTTTGTTCAGCAGGATTCCCTGGAACTGAAAGGTATACAATGGAATCAGGTAAACCAGCAACTGCACTATTTCTAACTGCCTGCTAGAAGACAAATGTAAATTGTGCATCACTGGTGCTTTGTGCAGCAAATCACAACAAAATTTAGAAGTACTACTATCCTGGCTATTTGTATGTTTACCCATTAAGCCTCACATTGACATCTTGGCCACAAATGTTTTCTGCCTTCTAGAAATAACTAGGAGATCATTTAAATCATTTTTATCTGATACATTAATCACATTTTCTAGATTACCCTACCTAGATATATCCATGGACAGGCAAATACCTTCAAAGGCAGTCCATGCCTGAACGCCCATTCTTTTTGTTTTATTTTATTATTTTTAATTCTAAAATACACATAACATAAAATTTGCCATCTTAACCATTTTTAAGTGTACAATTCTGTGGAATTAAGTACATTCACATTGTTATGCAACCATCATCATCATCCATCTCCAGGACTCTTCATCTTGCAAAACTGAAACTCTGTACCCATTAAACAATAACTCCCCATTTCTCCCCCTCCCCCCAGCCTCTGGCAACCACCATTCTACTTTCTGTCTCTATGAATTTTACTTTTCTAGGCTCCTCATATAAGTGGAATCCCACAATATTTATTTGTCTTTTGTAACTGGCTTATTTCACTTAGCATTAAGTCCTCAAGGTTCATCCATGTTGTAGCATGTGTCAGAAGTTCCTCCCTTTTTAAGGCTGAATAATATTTCATTGTATGTATATATCACATTTTGTTTATCCATTCATCTGTCAATGGATACTTGGATACTTGACTTGCTTCCACCTTTTGGCTATTGTGAATAATGCTGCTATGAACAAATACTGCTTCGAGACCCTGCTTTCAATTCTTTTGAGTATATACCCAGAAGTGGAATTGCTAGATCATATACTAATTCTGTTTTTAATTTTTTGAGGAACTGACATACTGTTCTCCATAGCGGCTACACCATTTTACATTCCTGCCAACAGTGCACAAAGGTTCCAAATTATCTACATCCTCACCAACATTTGTTATTTTCTATTTTTTTTTATAATAGCCATCCTAACGTTTGTGAGACGGTATCTTTTTTGGGTTTAATGTGCATTTCCCTAATGATTAGTGATGTTGAGCATCTTTTCATGTGCTTATTGGCCATTTTTTTTTTTTGTGAGGAAGATCAGCCCTGAGCTAACATCTGTGCCAATCCTCCTCTTTTTGCTGAGGAAGACTGGCCCTGGGCTAACATCTGTGCCCATCTTCCTCCACTTGATATGGGATGCCGCCACAGCATGGCCTGACAAGTGGTGCATCGGTGCGTGCCCGGGCCACCAGCAGCAGAGCGCGCACAGTTAACTGCTACACCACGGGGGCCAGCCCCTTATTGGCCATTTTTTAAATGGCCATTTTAAAATCTTTGGAGAAATGTCTATTAAAGTCCTTTGCTCATTTTTTTTTTTTTTTGTGAGGAAGATCAGCCCTGAGCTAACATCTGATGTCAATCCTCCTCTTTTTCTGTTGAGGAAGATTGGCCCTGAGCTAACATCCATGCCCATCTTCCTGCACTTTATGTGGGACACTGCCACGGCATGGCCTGACAAGCAGTGCATCGGCGTGTGCTGGGATCCGAACCTGCAAACCCTGGGCCGCCGAAGCGGAGCACACGCACTTAACCGCTTGTGCCACGGGCGGCCCCTGCTCATTCTTTTTAATTGGGTTATTTTTGTTTTTTTGTTGAGTTGTGGAGTGCTTTGTATATTCTGGATATTAATCTTTTTCCATATATATGATTTGCAAATATTTTATCCCATTCCGTGGATTGCCTTTTCACTTTGTTGATTGTGTCTTTTGATGCACAAAAGTTTTTAATTTTGATATAGTCCAATTTATCTGTTTTTTCTTTTGTTGCCTGTGCTTTTGGTATCATATCCAAGAAATCATTCCCAAATCCAATGTTATGAAGCTCTTCCTCTATGTTTTCTTCTAAGAGTTTTATAGTTTTAGCTCTTACGTTTAGGTCTTTGATCCATTTTGAGTTAATTTTTGTATATGGTGTAAGGTAAGGGTCCGATTTCATTCTTTTGCATGTAGATATCCAGTTTTCCCAGCACCATTTGTTGAAAAGACTGTCTTTTACCCATTGAATGGTCTTGGCATCCTTGGTGAAAATCATTTGATCATTTATGTGAGGGTTTATTTCTGGGCTCTCTATTCTAGTCCACTGGTCTATATGTCTGTCTTTATGCCAGTAACACAATTTTTTTTATTACTGTAGTTTTGTAATAAGTTTTAAAATCAGGAAGTCTAATGCCTCCAATTTTCTTTTCAAGGTTGTTTTGGCTATTTGGGGTCCCTTGAGATTCCATATGAATTTTAGGATAGATTTTTCTATTTCTTCAAAAAATGGTTTTTTTATATGAATTGCATTGAATCTATTGATTACTTTGGGTGGTATTGACATCTTAACAATATTAAGTGTTCCAATCCATTAACACGAATGTCTTTCTATTTATTGGTGTCTTCTTTAATTTCTTTCAGCAACATTTTGTACTTTTCAGTGTATGTCTTTTACCTCTTTGGTTAAGGTTATTTCTAAATATTTTATTATTTTTGATGCTAGTGTAAAAGCTAGAGATAGTTTTCTTAATTTCCTTTTTGGATTGTTCATTGTTAGTGTATAGAAATGCCACTGATTTTTTGCATGTTAAATTTGTATCCTGAAACTTTGCTGAATTTGTTTATCAGTTCTAACAGTTTTTTTTGTGGAATGTTTAGGGTTTTCTATGTATAAGATCATGTTGTCTGTGAACAGACATAAATTTACTTCTTCCTTTCTAATTTGATGCCTTTTATTTCTTTTCAGAAAGCCTATTCTTAAATTGAGCTGAAATATGTTTTCTTCTAGCTTTCCTTGAGTTTTTAAATAAACTTTTTATTTTAGAACACTTTTAGATCTACAGAATTATTGTGATGATAGTGTAGAGTTCCCATATACCCCACACCCAGTTTCCCCTATTATTAATGTCTTCCATTACTATGATACATTTGTCACAATTAACATACCAATATTAATACATTATTATTAACTAAAGTCTATATTTGTATTTCCTCAGTATCCCCCTAACGTCCTTTTTCTGTTCTAGGATCCCATCCAGGATACCACATTACATTTAGTCATGCTCCTCTTGACTGTGCTAGTTTCTCAGACTTTTCCTTGATAGTTTTGAGGATAAGTAGTCAGGTATTCTGTAGAATGTCCCTCAATTGGGATTTTTCTGATGTTTTTTTATCATGATTAGACTCACTGAATGAATAAATGACCCTGTATTAGAATGAAGACCCCTAGGGGAAATATAATGCTTGTGCTTTGTGCAGAGCTTAATATTTTTCAAAACTATTTAGGAACTAATTCCGTTGACCCTTCTAACCCCTTTGTGAGGCAGGTAGGGCAGGTAGTGATATGCCCAAAAAACGAAGGCTCAGAGAGGGTACCTTGTCCAAAGTGACTATATGAGTTAGACAGAACTGAGTTTTCCTTACTGTTACTCAAGTAACCTTTACATTTTGTTTAAACTTTGACTGTGTAGGCTAATATTTGTTTGTCAAACCTTCAACCTTAATTGGAATTGCTGGTACATTTGCATATGAGCTGAACTTAGCCTCCTAATAGAAAATGAGATATGAAAGGTAAGTCTGAAATGCAATCATTTACTAAATGTTTTTAAAAATAAAAACATTTATCAACTGGGTGGTCAAGCCAGAACCTAGAAAACATAGGCTTAGCTTTGGGAATAGAAGTGTGAACAGAACAAAAATAAATGTTTCCTAATTGTCCTTGCTTGCTGCAGATATTAGGCAGCTAGCTTTGTCTCTTTTTCACCACTTACCAAATTCTAATGGAAAGGTGCTGAGGTGCAGCTAATCCCAAACAGTGTATAATCCCCAAATAATTTATACAGTCATACTGTGTCATACATACACACCCCAGTGCCCAGTCCCTGATCTTCTATTTTGGAGGTTGCAGAGACTGCACTGGGAGACTTGGCAAATGGCACCAACTTTTATTCCTGGGATGTCTCTGCTCATTCACAACCAGGGCAAGAAGACAGTTAAGAGTCTTGTCATACAGGCTAGCACTGAGGTGTGGAGGAAAAAAAGAGCTAAAAAACTTTTCTCCCTTTTCTACCTGACCACTCCCTCAATCTTAAAACCAGTTTGTACAAACCAGAAATTGTGATGTATACAGAATATTTTAGATCACAACTCTCTGGAATGAATGACTGCCATATACAAAGAGCCTGCTGCCTCCAAGGAGTCATCAGTTGAAAAGAAACAGCTAGCTATCTGTAGCGCCATCTACTGGCCTGGGTGGGATGGAGAAAGTAATTTATTTGGAAGGAGATGGTCTGAGATTTGGCTAGCAAATGGGAACGGCTGAATTTCATGTCTGAGGTAGGGGAAGTATCCAGAGAAGGAGGACGGCAACAAAGGACTGAGAGCTAGACTTTTAAACTCTGGTGACAAAGGATGGGGATGAGTTAGTGGGTATAGACACAAATCCCTACTCCGAGAGTGGAGGTTGGTGAGGAAGACCTCTTAGCTTTAATATTTTATGATCTCTGAGATGGAGGGTTGATAGAGGAACCTGGAAAGTATGACTAAGTAGTTGAATCTGCTATAGAAAAAGGGGAGATGGGACAGGTTTTCAATTATTTGAACCTGTGAACTTTATTTCTTTGCTACCAGGTTCTGATATGAATTGCATGAGGAATGTGAATTCTGCTAATAAAATTCTTATTGGAGGAAAAACCAAGTCATTTGGAAACTTGAATTTTTTCATCCTTCTTTACCCCCAAAAGTGTTAGTCACTGTAAATGTTATCAACATGATTCTTCCCTAGATAGGGGTATCTAAGTTAATGGCAGAGCCAGGTAATGACTCCAAGTCGAAATGGCCCTGACTAACCCTAGTGGTTGGGCAGCTTTGAATAAATTTAGGAGACTAGAATTTCTGCAAAGGGTCTGATGAGCCCAAAAGCAGACTTTGAGTAGAAGCTTCCACACTATCCATAGATGTTATCTGATTGTGTGTACATGAGTATTGAATATTTTAAAAATCTTTCAACTTTCCTAAACCCAGTCTTCCCATCTCCATCTTGGATGCCATATCTCCTCATTATCTCATCTCTTCTCTCTCCCATGTTTGTTGAATATACAAGATTAAATATAACAATGTTGCACAAAAATGAAATTGCTTGCTCAGCAGTGACTTTAAGGCCAGGCATAAGATAGTCTATACAGGTCTTAGCTCCCTCATCAGATGAACCTTTTAAGTCTTTTAAAAAACCTGAGGGTGAGAAACAAGAAAACTTTTAGATTTTCATTCTTGCATTTGCTCTGTGGCAGAGAGAGATACTAAACTTAAAAAAAAGGCAAAGTTCCTTTTCCTTCTTGTGCCTTAGCTTCTTGAATGATAAAATGAGACACATTCAGTTTTCTATTATCTGAAGTCATCCGCTTTGTGGATTATTCAGACTCTTGTTTCTTCATCCTTCAGCTGTTCAGTGGCACTTCTACCAAAACATATATATATATATATATATATATATATGTATATATATATGTTTTATTCTATCGTAAGAGCAGTTGCAGAGCTTAGGCATATAGGGAGAAACAGAAAAATGTGGGGGCAAAAATCAGTCACTTTTCTAGTACTCTCATTGCTTTATACCTACATCAGCATTTTTATTTTTAAAAATAACTGTCTAGGGCCAGCCCCGTGGCTTAGCAGTTAAGTGCGCGTGCTCTGCTGCTGGCGGCCCGGGTTCGGATCCCGGGCGCGCACCGACGCACCGCTCCTCTGGCCATGCTGAGGCCGTGTCCCACATACAGCAACTAGAAGGATGTGCAACTATGATGTACAACTATCTACTGGGGCTTTGGGGTAAAAATAAATAAATAAAATTATAAAAAAAAATAAATAAATAAAATAAAAAAATAACTGTCTAGCTCCTCCTCCTTGCCCACTCCCTCTCCCATACATACATATTCTCTCCCTCTCCTTCTCCCCCTCCCTATCCCTCCCTCCTCAGCAAGTTTGGTGGACAGACCAGTCTGACACCTCAAAAATACTCTAATTCTAAGAAAGAAACTAAATTCTGCTTCTGACATTTCATTCCCCCTGTGGTTTTAATTAGGTGTAAATTCTCCTATGCTTGCTTTGAAACATGCCTCAGGATCTTAGGGAGATGGCAGGCAGATGGGGTATTAATGCAGGGTGATGTTTCTCACTTCATGGTGCCCAGGCAACATTTATTATCATTAAAGTAGTGTCGTTCAAATGGGGTGGCTGATGTTGGAAAAGCAGTGCAAAGCTGATCATTGTTCTGTGGATCTTAGCGCTAATGAAGAAGCTGTATTAGAGGCAGCACTTCAACTCTGCTTATGCAATATGTATCTGTGTATCACTCAATAGTGAAACCCTGGAGACTCTGACTGGAGGACAAAGCCTCTAAGGCTATATTAGACTGGGGGGGATAAAAATACCTACCTCTCCTACCTTACCAGGCTGCGGGGAGGACGAGGAATATCCTATGTGTACAGTGGTCTGAGTGCCTAGAAAGAAAAATGTAGATGTTTTATTAGCCCTGTGTAAGAGCTTTGGTTAATTCCCCAGAGCACTGTAGAGTCCTAGAAGCCCTGTAACTAATTTCTCTTTTCTCTCCTCAGGTTTTTTTTCCCCAAAGAGAAATTGATTCCTTTCTATCTTGTTTTAGCTTTTGTTCCTCTGCATTGAGGCTTTGAATTCAGAAAACCTCTTTGGGTATGTACAGCTATCCACTGATAGTTAGGCTTAAACATTAAACAACCTCACAGAACTAATTATGTTTTATGGCCTGTGACCAAGTCAACTAATTTTGCCTCATAGAATTTCTGAGAGAAAAAAATGCATATTTAGAACTTAGTAAAACTTCCTTCAAAATATTTCCTTGTACATGCATGTATTGTTGACCCCGGGGAAAGGTTTTTATACTAGCCCAGCTTGGGAACATTCAACTTTCTGTGCTGTATTCTCTATGACTTCACTCCAGGTTGACCTGTGGAAAGGTGAGGGGGACAGGAGCCATTTTGAAGAAGTAAAATAGACTGAATCAGATGTCTAAAGAACACAGCTTGATTAATTCAAAACTGAAGCCCTGGCCTCCCCAGTCTCATGCTCCACAGCAATAATTTCTCCTTGGCCAGAGGCGTAAACATCTGTGTCCAAATCTCATACTCTTCCTGGGCAAATTCACCAAGGCAAACCTCGAGTTGCTTGGGTTTTTTTCTGCATCATCCCCTAATTTAAGTTAGGCTTAAAAAAGAGAGCCATTAAATAATAAAACAAGCAAACACACAACAATAACAAAACATTATGTCCTGGCCCTCATAGGTCAATTTAATGTGATTAGCAGCATAAAACTTCACAAAAGCCTTCACTGGAGGATTACCAGAAACAGCATCATTCAATATGTTGCCATGTGCTGCCATTCTTCCACTTTGGCGTTATTTATTGATGGTAGCAGAAGCACAATATTTGTACCTATTAAACCTTTTAGTTTCCTTTCAGCTTTTCCTGAGTAAAAGTGGAACTGCACCATTACTGTTAAACCATTGTCAAGGCCAAAAAAACTCCTGAATATTGTTTACATCCCTGATGGCAAAGGTGAGGACTGAGGCAGAGCTGCTCTGCCTGCTTTGATTCATATCAAGAGTAACACTTGTCTGTGTGTGTGTGTGTGTGTGTGTGTGCGTTCATGCGGGAGGCGATAGTGAGTGAAGCAGGAGTTTTAAGGAAGGAGGAGGGGACTGGAAGGAAAAAAACTTTCAATGAATTGAAACTGCATAATGAAAAGATTCTGAAATTTAATTACAAAAATGGCTGTGTTTTTTCTCTCACCTCCTCCTCTCTCTCCTTTCCTCCTCCCTACCCTCCCCAAAAGTGCTGAAGTAAAATGAGACTCTCAGATAGAAGCTACACACCCACTCTAGGTCTGTTCTGAGAAAGGGATTTTTTTTTCTCCTTATTTACTTTGTGGCAGTGGCAGAATGGAAACTGCAAGATGCAGTTACAGTGTGGAGATTCGCCACTGTTCAGCTTGTTCCCCTCCCCTGTGCTGCTCTCCGGTCTGGCGAGCAGGGTTAAATCTTCAAAGGCTTGCTGTGGCCACATTTCTCACCATCTCTTGTGGTTTTACACTTGGCCATTCAGTATTCAGTCACTGTCCCTCTGACATATGGTGTGAATGAGTTGGAAATTTAGTTTTCAAGTTTGGAAATGCTCGTGTTGCCGTGGAAGGTGGGTTTGTCCTTACGGCTGCAAGTTCTGTTGAGGATTTTTGGAAAAGGAATAAAATGTCTTTTTAACTTAGTAATCAAGAATTTATTTGTGAATATGTACATAACTCAAAGCATACATTTTGGGGCATACCCTCATTATTTAATATTGGGGTTTCCCTTTTTATTTTTATCTAGGACTCTTCAGAGTGCCTCACCTGATTCCCCTAATGTTTTTTCAGGCTAGTTGTCAGTTTCCAACTGCTCTAAAATATAGCTTCTGGATTTTCTTGGTCTCTCTTGGCTTCTATTCTGTTCTAGTTTGTGTTTTCTCCTCAAAATAAAATTGTACCTAATTAATAAGGGTAAATGGATATTCAGTTTTAATGCTGTCCATGAAAGCCTGTCTCCTACACCCACTCTGTTAGTAATATCTTCCTCACATGCAACACATACTTCTCCCATAGTTGGTTGAGAGAGACCTGTAGATCTAGGATCAAAGTCCTACAATAGGATCAGGATCATTGGACATGCAACCAAGATGGGGACAGAGGCCCATGGGACACGAGCTGGAATGGGTACTTTGTGAGCTGTGGGGAGGAGGGAGAAACTAAGTACAAGTTTAGTGGAAGGAGAGAGAAACTGAGTCGAGAAGGACTTGAAGCAAGCAGACGCAAAGAAGGAAACTAAAGCTGACTCAGGAGCTATGTGTCTTTGGTCATGGCTGTTCACTGAACACCCCTTATTGCTCTCTCTGTTCTTATTAAGTTATCCTTCAGCTGTCTCTGAGATGTACACAATGTAGATATTTCAACTCATTCCTTCAATGAATTTTATCACTTATCTGGTCTTTTTTAGCTCTCTCTTTTTCATGGCCTTTGGGAGCCCAGAACTTGATGTGCCATCTCCGGAAGAATTTTATCAGTGCTCTGGGAAGATGGATTTACCATTCTGTCTTGTATTTGTATACATGCAATCACATATACACTCAGCAACGACCTTATTTACTCATTTTCTTTAGAGTCCATTCTGATCTTCAAATTCTTTGTTACATTTCTCAATCTGATCTTAACAGAGATTAAAATAAATAAACAAATAAATAAATAGAGTTCTCAGGTCAAATATGTTTAGGAAATAATAGATTAAACAAAATAAAACAATTTGTTTACAACATGTCCTCCCCGAGGTTTTCTGTTAATGTATATTGTGGCTCTATAAGATACAACTTTTCCCAAATTCATTTGCTGAAAATATCTATTAGTAATATTTTGAGAAACGCTTACGTTCCAAAGCATACAGTTTGAAAAACACTGTTTTTGAAACTTAGAGGACTTGAAGCTTTTAAATCAAATGATGTTTCCTTTACAATTTTGGTTTCCATGCCCATTTGGTCTTTGCCGCTTCTGTGCCCCAATGAAAGAAAACCTCTTACCATCTGATGTTAGTACTTGACATCCATCCATTTTACTGTGGTTCTCATTTCCAAAGCCTAGCAAGTTACTTTCCCATCCCATTCCATTCTTTTCTACCTTTCCACTTTGGCCCTGGGAATTAAAATATCCCATCTTGTCCCTCAGAGCTTATTTCTTCTGCTCAGTTTTGCAGACCTGGACATTAATGGAAATAATAAGCACCTTATAATTGTATAGTGCTTTATATTTTCAAGATGCTTTCACACCCATTATCTCATTTGATCCTCTCCACACCTCAGTAGGTAAGCAGAGCATGGATTATTACCCTATTCTAGCTCAAGGCCATACAACTAACTAAGGATAGAGACAATAAGGTTTTTAGATGAATAAGTTCCACTACACTTAACCCACCGTCAGTTCCCCAGGCTAATTCCTGCTATTTTTTGGAAATGAAAATATGTGTATATATATAAGTTTGCTTGGCAAATATGAGAATTTGCTGAGAGGGAAAATGTGGAAAATTGTTTGGCAGGAAATCACAAATGGAGGGGTCCAAGTGGATCATTTGGTGCTTGAACACTATGTGGGAAACTGTGTCATAAAGGAAGCCGAGACGATCCTAGATTAGGCCATCGCAGAGAGGACTCATTAGCAGAGGCCCTTTCCTGTTGCTGAGAGGGACTGCTGGCCATGAAAATCTCTAACTTCCTTCCTGACTCTGTACTAGAAGGACTGACTAGTTAACTTTGCATCTATTTTTGTAACGTGGCAATTTGCATGCTGGTTAGAGCCATCCTGGGGGAACCCTTTTGGTCTAAGGCAGTGGTCTTCAAAGGGGAAGGAGGAAAATTTTGCCATTTGGGACATTTGGCAATGTCTGGAGACATTTTTGGTCGCAACTGGATGGAGGGATTGCTTCTGGCATCTAACAGGTAGATGCCAGGGATGCTTCTAAACTTCCTACAATTCATAGGAGAGCCACCCCCCCCACACACACACACGCAACAAAGAATTATCTGATCCACAATGTCAATAGTGCCCAGATTGAGAAAATCTGATCTAAGTCAAGAGCCTGGGTCTCATAGAAGTTGTTTTGATTTGATCTCTGCTTTTAACCCCTATACTTGGCTCTGTGTGTGTGTGTGCGTGCACTATACTATGCAGGTGTGTGCATGTGTGTGTTGGGGGTTATCCATTTAAGTAAATGTAGAAAAGGCTCTCGGCACACCTGAATAGTATCACTATGCTGTGAAGAAATGAGTTTGCATCATGGTGAACCTGAGAGGAGATTCACTTGGGGTACTGGGCTCCTCTGAGCTTGTAGGTACAGTGCACACACCTGAGGACACAGATTCATCTACCAGCACTTGCCTGGGCAAGTTTTTTTGTCTATCTGTCTGTTGCACTTCTAACTCTCTAGCGATTCCCAGACTTCATATACCTCAATTCCTACTTGTGGAGCCCACAGCAGGGGGCTGCTGTCAGGTTTAGGACACAAATCTGGCTAGAAGTGCCTAGAAGCTATCTGAAGAGGTGCTTTGGGGGTTTGAGAATGGATTGGGTTCTTTCTCTTAGGTTATGCTGAGAGAAAAAATGGGAGATGGCGCTTGTTATGGTTGCCTAGGCTTTTGTCCAACAGTCTTATGCGTAAGAGGATATTATGATGAACCCAGCTGCTGCAGTTGTGAACATGTGGGATCTAAGGAGAGGGCAGTGTACATGGGAGGAAGGGGTGCAGCCATTTGGTGTGTGGAAGGAATGCCTGTGCATCTGGGTATGTGTTTGTGGTTTTGTATTAGGGCTTCAATTCAAAGCCCTTTCATTTGTGTGATAAATAATTTCCTATCCACTCCTAATTTCCATTGACTAATGGTGATTAACCTTTTCAATTTTGACATTATAGATTATAAATGAAGCTCATTCTTTTAGTCTTTAAACACAGTGCTGGTGTTTGAGTAGAAACAAAGGCTGGGATAAGAATTTCCTTCAGTGTGTTTTTAGTGCAGCCCTGAAGGAATTGCAAACTCTTGTAAAACCTCTACCTGTGATGTACAGAACGTTAAGGTTTGTAATGTAGGGGTGGGGCCTGGGAATTACCACATGTTGTAACCAAGGGCATGTGTTGGTAAAGTCCTGGAAACCTGGCCCTTTTCAGTTTCCTCCTTCCCTCTTCTCTTTGGCCGTCCTCATTATGTCAGATGAAATTCATGGGTGGCACAATGCTGGATTCTGTTGCTGGTTGAAGAGGGAGTTTAGTCTGTGGCCTTCCTTGGGAAATTATGTTTGATTTCCACTCCTTCTCCTTTGCTGTCCCTTCTGAGTTTGTGTGGGACTTCTGCAGTGGGAGGTGAGGACTGTTTACCTACCAAGGGTGTAAAATAAGATGATGTGGAAATAGATAGTACTTTAATTGTAGTCTACCCTGCATAGAACTCTGCCATTTGAAATAGGTGCGTTTAAGTTCCCAACAGTCAGGAGTTGTGGTTCAGCCTGGCAGCCATTAGCAAATATGATACAATTCAATGGTGAGTACTTATGAATTTATACATGCATACATAATGTTGGAGATATTTCATTGGTATGTTAATTATGGAATGCATTTGAATATCAATGTATGACCATTTCTCCATTATCCACAACAATGGAGAAAAGCAGTGATACAAATAATCCCAAGCAGCAAGTGATTTAAAAATCATTTCTGTTAAGTTTTAAAGTATATTATTATGATTTTTTTTATTTTATTGAGGTCAAAATAGTTCATAACATTGTGAAATTTCAATTGTACATTATTATTTTTCAGTCACCATATAAATGTGCCCCTTTACCCCTTATGCCCACCACCCAACCACCTTAACCTCTGGCAACCACTAATCAGTTCTCTTTATCCATGTGTTAGTTTATCTTCAACATATGAGTGAAATCATATGGTGTTTGTCTTCCTCTGTCTGGCTTATTTCACTTAACATAATACACCCCAGGTCCATCCATGTTGTTGCAAATGGGACGATTTTGTCTTTTTTTATGGATGAGTAGTATTCCATTGTATATATATACCACATCCTCTTTATCCAGTCATCAGTCAAGGGACACTTGGGTTGCTTCCACATCTTGGATATTGTGAATAAGGCTGCAATGAACATAGGGGTGCATAAGTCCCTTTGAATTGTTGATTTCAAGTTCTTTGGATAAATACCCAGTAGTGGGATAGCTGGGTCATATGGTATTTCTATTTTTAATTTTTTGAGAAATCTCCATACTGTTGTCCATAGTGGCTGCAGCAGTTTGCATTCCCACCAGCAGTGTATGAGGGTTCCCTTTTCTCTACATCCTCTGCAACATTTGTTATTTTTTGTCTTGGTGATTATAGCCATTCTAACAGGTATAAGATGATATCTTAGTGTAGTTTTGATTTGCATTTCCCTGATGGTTAGTAATGTTGAACATCTTTTCACGTGCCTGTTGGCCGTCTGTATATCTTCTTTGGAAAAATGTCTGTTCATCTCCTCTGCCCATTTTTTGATCAGATTGCTTGTTTTTTTGTTGTTGAGTTGTGTGAGTTCTTTATATATTTTGGAGAATAACCCCTTGTTGGATATATGATTTGCACATGTTTTCTCCCAGTTGGTGGGTTGTCTTTTCGTTTTGTCCCAGGTTTCCTTTGCCTTGCAGAAGCTCTTTAGTCTGATGAAGTCCCATTTGTTTATTTTTTCTTTTGTTTCCCTTGTCCGAGTAGACATGGTATTCGAAAAGATGCTGCTAAGACCAAAGTCAAAGAGTGTACTGCCTACATTTTTTTCTAGGAGTTTTATGGTTTCACGTCTTACCTTCAAGTCTTTGATACATTTTGAGTTAATTTTTTTGTATGGTGAAAGATAATGGTCTACTTTCATTCTTTTGCACATGGCTGTCCAGTTTCCCCAACACCATTTATTGAAGAGACTTTCCTTTCTCCCTTGTATGTTCTTGGCTCCTTTGTCGAAGGTTAGCTATCCATAGATGTGTGGTTTTATTTCTGGGCTTTCAATTCTGTTCCATCGATCTGTGTGTCTGTTTTTGTACCAGTACCCTGCTGTTTTGATTCCTATAGCTTCGTAGTATATTTTGAAGTCAGGGATTGTGTTGACTCCAGCTTTTGTTTTTTTTTCCGAGGATTGTTTTAGCTATTCAGGGTCTTTTGTTGCCCCATATGAATTTTAGAATTCTATGTTCTATTTCAGTGAAGAATGTCGTTGGGATTCTGATTGGGGTTGCACTGAATCTGTAGATTGCTGTAGGTATTGTGGATGTTTTAACTATGTTTATTCTTCCAATCCATGTACATGGAATATCTTTCCATTTCTTTATGTCACCATTGATTTCTTTCAGTAATGTCTTATAGTTTTCATTGTGTAGGTCTTTAACCTCCTTGGTTAAAATTTTTTAATGTCTTTTTTTTTATTTTATAGAGCACAGCGTTACCATTTTTTTTTAATTTGCCTTTTTTTCTTTTGTGAGGAAGATCGGCCCCGAGCTAACATCTGCCAATCCTTCTCTTATTTTTTTTTTTTTTTGGATACTGAGGAAGACTGGCCCTGGGCTAACATCCATGCCCATCTTCCTCTACTTTATATGGGATGCCACCACAGCAAGGCTTGGCAAGCGGTGCATCGGTGAGTGCCCAGGATCCGAACCAGCGAACCCCGGGCCACCACAGTGGAGCGCACGCACTTACCCACTTGTGCCACCGGGCCGGCCCCCCATCCTTGGTTAAATTTATTCCCAGATATTTCATTCTTTTTGTTGTGATTGTAAATGGGATTGTATTCTTGAGTTCTCTTTCTGCGAGTTTGTTATTAGAGTATAGAAATGGCACTGATTTTTGTAAGTTGATTTTGTACCCTGCAACTTTGCTATAGTTTTTGATTATTTCTAATAGTTTTCCAATGGATTCTTTAGGGTTTTCTATATATAAAATCATGTTGTCTGCAAACAGCAAGAGTTTCACTTCTTCATTGCCTATTTGGACTCCTTTTATTTCTTTTTCTTGCTGAATTTCTCTGGCCCAAACCTCCAGTACTATGTTGAATAAGAGTGGCGAGAGTGGGAACCCTTGTCTTTTTCCTGTTCTCAGAGGAATGGCTTTCAGTTTTTCCCTGTTGAGTAGGATGTTGGCTGTGGGTTTGTCATATACGGCCTTAATATTATGTTGAGGTGCTTTCCTTCTATACCCATTTTATTGAGAATTTGTATCATAAATGGATGTTGGATCTTGTCAAATGCTTTCTCTGAGTCTATTGAGATGATCATATGTTTTTTATTCCTCATTTTATTTATGTATGTATCACGTTGATTGATTTGTGGATGTTGAACTATCCCTGTGTCCCTGGTATAAATCCCACTTGATCATGTCATATGATCCTTTTGATGTATTGCTGTATTTGGTTTGCCAATATTTTGTTGAGGATTTTTGCATCAATGTTTATCAGCGATATTGGCCTATAGTTTTCCTTTTTGTCTTGTCCTTATCTGGCTTTGGGACCAGGGTGATGTTGACCTCATAAAATTTGTTAGGAAGTATTCTGTCTTCTTCAATTTTTTGGAATAGTTTGAGAAGGATAGGTACTAAATCTTCTTTGAATGTTTGGTAGAATTCTCCAGAGAAACCATCTGGTCTTGAACTTTTATTTTTTGGGAGGTTTTTGATTACTGTTTCAATCTCTTTACTTGTTTTTGGTCTATTTAGATTCTCTATTTCTTCTTGATTCAGTTTTAGGAGGTTGTATGAGTCTAAGAATTTATCAGTTTCTTCTAGATTGTCCAGTTTGTCGGTGTACAGTTTTTCATAGTATTCTTTTGTAATCCTTTGTATTTCTTGTTCTCCATTGTAATTTCTCCTCTTTCATTTATAATTTTATTTTTGAGCCTTCTCTCTCTTTTTCATAGCAAATCTGGCTCCTTGTCAGTTTTATTTATCTTCTCAAAGAATCAGCTCTTAGTTTCATTGATCCTTTCTACTGTTTTATTTCAATTTCACTTATTTCTGCTCTAATTTTTATTATTTCCCTCCTTCTGCTGACTTTGGGCTTTCTTTGTTCTTGTTTTTCTAGTTCTATTAGGTGTAGTTTAAGATTGCTTGAGATTTTTCTTGTTTGTTACGGTGGACCTATATTGCTATGAATTTCCCTCTTAGGACATCTTTTGCTCCATCCCATGTGAGTTGGTATGGTGTATTTTCATTTTCCTTTGTCTCCTGATATTGTTTGATTTATCCTTTAATTTCTTCAATGATCCATTGGTTGTTCAGTAGCATGTTGTTTAGTCTCCACATATCTGTCACTTTCTCAGCTTAGGCTTGTAGTTGATTTCTAGTTTCATAGCATTGGGCTAGGAGAAGATGCTTGATATGATTTCAGTCTTCTTAAGTTTGTTGAGGCTTGCCTTGTTTCCCAACATATGGTCTATCTTTGAGAATGTTCCATGTGTACTTGAGAAGAATGTGTATTCTGCTGTTTTTAGATGGAGTATTCTATATTTATATCTATTAAGTCTATCTGGTCTAGTTTTTCATTTAGTTCCACTATTTCCTTGTTGACTTTCTGTCTGGTTGATGTATCCATTGATGCAAGTGGGGTGTTAAGGTCCCCTACTATTATTGGGTTGCTATTAATATCTCCTTTTAGGTCAATTAGTAGTTGCTTTATATACCTTGGTGCTCCCATGTTAGGTGCACATATTTATAAGTGTTATGCCCTCTTGGTGGAGTCTCCCTTTTATCATACACTGCCCCTCTTTGTCTCTTTTTGCCTTTTTTATCTTGAAGTCTACTTTGTCTGATATAAGTATGTCAACACCTGCTTTTTTTTTGTTTGCCATTAACTTGGAGTATCATCTTCCATCCCTTCACTCTGAGCCTGTGTTTGTCTTTAGAGCTGAGATGTGTTTCCTGGAGGCAGCATAATGTTTGGTTTTGTTTTTTAATCCATCCAGCCACTCTGTGTATTTTGATTGGAGAATTCAATCCATTTATATTTAGTGTGATTATTGATATATTAGGGCTTAATGCTGCCGTTTTTATCACTTGTTTTCCGGTTGTGCTGTATTTCCTTTGTTTCTTGTCCTGTGTATTTCATACTGCCGATTCAGTTTGTTAGTTCTTTATGATGGTTTTCTCAGTTTTCTCTTTGTGTCTCTGTTCTGATTGTCTGTTTAGTGGTTACCATGAGGTTTGTATAAAAAATCTCGTAGATGCGATAGTTCATTTTCTGATAGCCTCTTGTTTCCTTAGTCTAAGCAGGTTCCATCCTTTTCCTCTTCTCCAAGTTATTGTTGTCATAAAGTATTCCATTTTATGTTGTGATTTTTTGGTTAAAATGATGAGATTATAGTTATTTTTGATGTTTTCCTTCCCTTTATCTTTAGAGTTATGATTATTTCCTAATCTGTACTGATAGAGAGCTACCATTTTCTGATTTTGTCTGCCTATTTATCTCCTTGCTCGAGGCTTTGTAAACCCTTTCTTTTTTTTCAGGTATGAGGGTCTTCTTGATCATTTCTTGTAGGCGGGTCTTGTGGTAATGAACTCCATCAGCTTTTGTTTATCTGGGAAAGTTTTTATTTCTCCATCATATGTGAAGGATATTTTCGCTGGATAGAGTATTCTTGGCTGAAAGTTTTTGTCTCTCAGAATTTTGAGTATATCATTCCACTCTCTCCTAGCCTGTAGCGTGTCTGCTGAGAAATCCACTGAAAGCCTCATAGGGGTTCCTTTGTAGATTATTTTCTTCTGCCTTGCTGCCCTTAATATTTTTTCTTTGTCATTGACTTTTGCCAGTTTTACTAATATATGCCTCGGAGAAGGTCTTTTTACATTGATGTAATTAGGAGTTCTATTAGCTTCATTTACGTGTAATTACAGCTCGTTCTCCAGGTTTGGGAAGTTCTCAGCTATTATTTCTTTGAACAAGCTCTCTGCTCCTTTGTCTCTCTCCTCCCCTGGAATATCTATAATCCTTATGTTGCATTTCCTAATTGAGTTGGATATTTCTTGGAGAATTTCTTCATTTCTTTTTAATCTTAGTTCTCTCTCCTCGTCCATCTGAAGTATTTCTATATTCCTATCCTCTAGATTGCTAATTCTGTCCTCCATAATATCAGCTCTGTTATTCAAGGACTCCAGATTTTTCTTTATTTCATTTATTTGTTTTTCATCTCCAACATTTCTGATTGGTTTTTCTTTATAGTTTCAATCTCTTTTGTGACTAATTCCCTCTGTTCATTAATTTTGTTCCTGATTTCATTGAACTGTGCTCCTGAAGTTTCTTGTAACAAGTTGAATTTTTTTTTGATAGCTATTTTGAATTCTCTGTCATTTAGATTGTATATTTTTGTGCCTTCAGGATATATTTCTGGGTGTTTGTCTTTTTCCTTCTGGTCTGGAGTATTAATATACCTTTTCATACTATTTGATGGGGTGAATTTGTGCTTTCACATAGTGGAAGTATCTGATCTCAGATTCCACCTTCTGCCACTTGGGGGAGGGGGCAGGATCTCTGTATTCTGAGCGTGCCGCAGTCCCTGGCAGCTGTGCCTGGCCTTTGTAATCTACGGTGACAGGGCCCGTCTGTGATTGCCTGCTTGCTGCTGTTGCTTTACAAACATATGCACATGCACTTTGGCAGCAGTCCCTTGCTCTGGCTGACCAGCCGAGCTGGTGTGCCAGGTGGTGTGAGGGACACTTTCTTTTCCATTCACGATCTTGGGGGCATTCTCGCTCTGCTCTCGCTATCTGCCCTCCTGGGGTGCCTGTTTGATGAAGACACCTCTGCAGTTGCTTGGCCTCCTCCGTGTGGGGCTTTCCCACAGTAGGGAGGCAACTTGGAGAGTGAAGGCATTCCTGCAGAGAGCTGCCTCTCCCCCCTATCCTCACAGAGTTGCATGCAGTCCCATGCCCTAGATTGCTGCCATGAAGGGAGAGGAGATGCCCTTACCTCCTTACACTTCCTCCCGGTCCATCACCTCCACCTTCAGACATGGCTGCATGGGTGTCTCAGATGTCTATTGTGTTGTGTGAATGTCCTCTGTTGGTTTATGAATATCCTTTTTGTTGTATCTTAGGGGTGATAGTCTAAGGGAAGAGCTCACTCCACCATGATGCTGACGTCACTCCTATTATGATTTTGTTAATGAGCTTCACCTACATGTGTCAAGAGACTATGTGAAGTCAGAGTGGTATTAAAAAGAAAATATTAAATAATACACAGAGGGAATAACTCTGTATATCAAATAGTTCAATCATATAGTCTATAGAAATCATGACCAGAGTTCAGCAGTGTTTCAATATCGGATCACCGTTCTAAATGTCAGTATGTGCTTGAAATGGGAGTCCTCTTTACTATGTATGGTTTGTATAGCTTTCGTGAAATTTACTTCCCAGGTGTTTTCACATACTAAATACCACAGCCCTCATCTTTAAGTGATAAATAATTGTCTAAATATCTTAAATTTTTGCCCCTTTATTTTCTCTTCACTTTCTTCTCACTAACTTTTCTCCCATTTTTATACCGCCATCTAAATAAAATAATTCCTGTCATGATGTGTCTAAGTGTAGATGTCTTTAAGTCCATCCCACTTTGAATTTGTTGAGATTTTTGGATGTGTTGATTAGTATTTCTCATGAAATTTGGAAAGATTTTAGCCTTTATTTCTTCAAATATTCTTTCTATCCTTAATTTTTTGAGGAATCACCATACTGTTTTCCATAGTGGCTGCACCAGTTTGCACTCCCACCAGCAGTGTATGAGAGTTCCCTTCTTTCCACATCCTCTCAAAAACTTGTTGTTTCCTGTCTTGTTAATGATAACCATTCTGATGGGAGTGAGGTGATATCTTATTGTAGTTTTGATTTGCATTTCCCTGATAGTTAATGATGTTGAACATCTGTTCACGTTCCTGTTGGCCATCTGTATATCTTCTTTGGAGAAATGTCTGTTGAGGTCTTTTGCCCATATTTTACTTGGATTCTTAGTTTTTTGTTGTTGAGATGCATGAGTTCTTTATATATTTTGGAAATTAACCCCTTATCAGATGTATGGCTTGCAAAGATCTTCTCCCAATTGTTATGTTGTGTTTTCGTTTTGTTGATGGTTTCCTTTGCTGTGCAGAAGCTTTTTGGTTTGATATAGTCCCATTTGTTTATTTTTTCTATTGTTTCTTCTGCCTGGTCAGACATGGTACTTGAAAATATGTTGCTAAGACCAGTGTTGAAGAGCGTGCTGCCTATGTTTTCTTCTAGAATTTTCATGTTTTCAGGTCTTACATTAAGTCCTTAATCCATTTTGAGTTTATTTTTGTGTATGGTGTAAGATAATGGTCTACTTTCATTTTTTTACATGTGGCTGTCCAGTTTTCCCAACACCATTTGTTGAAGAGACTTTCCTTTCTCCATTGTATGTTCTTGGCTCCTTTGTCAAAGATTAGCTGTCCATAGTTGTGTGGGTTTATTTCTGGGCTTTTGATTCTATTCCATTGATCTGTGTGTCTGTTTTTGTGCTAGTACCAGGCTGTTTTGGTTACTATAGCTTTGTAGTATATTTTGAAATCAGGGAGTGTGATACCTCCAGCTTTGTTCTTTTTTCTCGGGATTCCATTAGCTATTCGGAGTCTTTTATTGTTCCATATAAATTTTAGGATTCTTTGTTCTATTACTGTGAAAAATGTCATTGGAACTTTGATAGGGATTGCATGACATCTATAGACTGCTTTAGGAAGTATGGACATGTTAACTATGTTGATTCTTCCAATCCAAGAGCATGGGATATCTTTCGATTTCTTTGTGTCTTCTTCAATTTCTTTCAGCAATGTTTTATAGTTTTCTGTGTACAGATCTTTCACCTCTTTGGTCAAGTTTATGCCTAGGTATTTATTCTTTTTGTTGCAGTTGTAAATGGGATTATATTCTTAATTTCTCTTTCTGCTACTTCGTTGTTAGTGTATACAAATGCAACTGATTTTTGTATGTTGATTTTGTATCCTGCAACTTTACCGTATTCATTAATTACTTCTAAAAGTTTTCTGGTGGATTCTTTAGGGTTTTCTATATATAAAATCATGTCATCTGCAAATAGTGACAGTTTCACTTCTTGCTTTCCAGTTTGGATCCCTTTTATTTCTTTTTCTTGCCTGATTCTTCTGGCTGGGACTTCCAATACTATGTTAAACAAGAATGGTGAAAGTGGGCATCCTTGTCTGGTTCCCGTTCTTAGCAGCATAGCTTTCAGTTTTTCACCATTGAGAATGATATTAGCTGTGGGTTTGTCATATATGGTCTTTATTATGTTGAGGTACTTTCCTTCTATACCCATTTTATTCAGAGTTTTTATCATAAATGGATGCCATATCTTGTCAAATGCTTTCTCTCCATGTGTTGAGATGATTATGTGATTTTTATTCTTCATTTTGTTAATGTGATGTATCACATTGATTGACTTGCAGATGCTGAACCATCCCTACATCCCTGGAATAAATCCCACTTGATTATGGTGTATTATCTTTTTAATGCATTGTTGTATGTGATTTGCTAGTATTTTGTTGAGGATTTTTGCATCGATGTTCATCAGTAATAGTGGCCTGTAATTTTCTTTTTTTGTGTTGTCTGAGTCTGGTTTTGGTATCAGGGTAATGTCAGCTTCATGGAATGAGTTAGGGGTCTTTCCCCCTCCTTAATTTTTTGGAAGAGTTTGAGAGGGATAGGTATTAAGTCTTCTTTGAATGTTTGGTAGAATTCACCAGGGAAGCCATCTGGTCCTGGACTTTTATTTTGGGGGAGGTTTTTGATTACCGTTTCAATCTCCTTACTGGTGATTGGTCTATTCAAATTCTCTATTTCTTCTTGATCTAGATTTGGAAGGTTGTATGATTCTAAGAATTTATCCATTTCTTTCTAGATTGTCCAATTTGTTGGGATATAGCTTTCTCTTATAATCTCTTATAATTCTTTTATAATCTTTTGTGTTTCTGAGGTGTCCATTGTACTTTCTCCTCTTTCATTTCTGATTTTAGTTATTTGAGCCTTCCCTCTTTTTTTCTTGGTGAGTCTAGCTAAAGCTTCGTCAATTTTGTTTATCTTTTCAAAGAACAACCTCTTGCTTTTATTAATTTTTTCTGTTGTTTTTTTAGTCTCTATTTCATTTATTTCTGCTCTGATTTTTATTATTTCCCTTCTTCTAATGATTTTGGGCTTTGTTCTTCTTTTTCCAGTTCCTTTAGGTGCACTGTTAGAGTGTTTATTTGAGATTTTTCTTCTTTGTTGTGATTGGCCTGTTTTGCTATAAACTTCCCTCTTAGAACCACTTTTGCTGTATCCCATAAATTCTGGCATGTCTTATTTTCATTTTCATTTGTCTCCAGGTATTTTTTGATTTCTCCTTGATTTCCTCATTGACGCAATTGCTGTTCAATAGCATTTTGTTTAATCTCCACATATTTGTGGCTTTTCTGATTTTCTTCCTATAGTTGATTTCTAGTTTCATACTGTTGTGGTCAGAAAAGATGGTTGGTAATATTTCAATATTCTTAAATTTATTGAAACTTGTTTTGTGGCCTAATACATGGTCAATCCTGGAGAATGTTCCATGTGCATTTTAAAAGAATGTGTATTCTTCAGTTTTTGGATGGAATGCTCTGTATATATCTGCTCGGTCCATCTGTTCTAGTGTGTCATTTAAGGCCAGTGTTTCCTTATTGATCTTCTGTTTGGATGATCTATCTGTTGGTGTAAGTCGAGTGTTAAAGTCCCCCACTATTATTGTGTTACTGTCTATTTCTCTCTTTATATCTGTTAATAAATGCTTTATATATTTAGGTGCTCCCATGTTGGATGCATAGATATTTACAAGTGTTATATCCTCTTGTTGGATTGTTCCCTTTATCATTAGGTAGTGCCCTTCTTTTTTATTTTCATTTTTCTAATTTTTTGTTTATTGCAGTAACATTGGTTTATAACATTGTATAAATTTCAGGTATATATCATTATACTTCTATTTCTCCATAGATTACATCATGTTCACCACGCAAACGCTAATTACAACGCCTCACCACACACATGTGCCGAATTATCCCTTTTGCCCTCTTCCCTCCCCCCTTCCCCTCTGGTAACCACCAATCCAATCTCTGTCTCTATGTGTTTGTTTATTGTTGTTATTATCTACTACTTAATGAAGGAAATCATACGGTATTTGAACTTCTCCCTCTGACTTATTTCACTTTGCATAATACTCTCAATGTCCATCCATGTTGTCACAAATGCCTGGATTTCATTGTTTCTTATGGCTGAGTAGTATTCCATTGCCTATATATACCACATCTTCTTTATCCATTTGTCCCTTGGTGGGCACTTAGGTTGCTTCCAAGTCTTGGCTATTGTGAATAACGCTGCAGTGAACACAGGGGTGCATGTATCTTTACGCACTGGTGTATTCAAGTTCTTTGGATAAATACCCAGCAGTGGAATAGCTGGATCATATGGTAGTTCTATCCTTGATTTTTTGAGGAATCTCCATACTGTTTTCCATAGTGGCTGCACCAGTTTGCACTCCCACCAGCAGTGTAAGAGAGTTTCCTTCTCTCCACATCCTCTCCAACACATGCTGTTTCCTGTCTTGTTAATTATAGCCATTCTGACAGGCGTGATGTGATATCTCATTGTAGTTTTGATTTGCATTTCCCTGATAGTTAATTATTTTGAACATCTTTTCATGTGTCTGTTTGCCATCTGTACATCTTCTTTGGAGAAATGTCTGTTCAGGACTTTTGCCCATTTTTTAATTGGGTTGTTAGTTTTTTTGTTGTTGAGATGCATGAGTTCTTTATATGTTTTAGATATTAAGCCCTTATCAGATGTATGGTTTGCAAATACATTCTCCCAATTGTTAGGTTGTCTTTTCGTTTTGTTGATGGTTTCCTTTGCTGTGCAGAAGCTATTTAGTTTGATGTAGTCCCATTTGTTTATTTTTTCTGTTGTTTCTCTTGCCTGGTCAGACATGGTGCTTGAAAATATGTTGCTAAGACCAGTGTTGAAGAGCGTACTGCCTATGTTTTCTTCTAGAAGTTTCATAGTTTCAGGTCTTACATTCAAGTCTTTAATCCATTTAGAGTTAATTTTTGTGTATGGTGTAAGGTAAGGGTCTACTTTCATTTTTTTGCATGTGGCTATCCAGTTTTCCCAACACCATTTGTTGAAGAGACTTTCTTTTCCCCATTGTATGTTCTTGGCTCCTTTGTCAAAGATTAGCTGTCCATAGATGTGTGGGTTTATTTCTGGGCTTTCGATTCTATTCCATTGATCTGTGTGTCTGTTTTTGTGCCAGTACCATGCTGTTTTGCTTACTATAGCTTTGTAGTATATTTTGAAATCAGGGAGTGTGATACCTCCAACTTTGTTCTTTTTTCTCAGGATTCCTTTAGCTATTCGGGGTCTTTTGTTGTTCCATATAAATGTTAGGATTCTTTGCTCTATTTCTGTGAAAAATGTTGTTGGAACTTTGATAGGGATTGCATTGAATCTATAGATTGCTTTAGGAAGTATGGACATCTTAACTATGTTAATTCTTCCAATCCAAGAGCACGGAATATCTTTCGATTTCTTTGTGTCTTCTTCAATTTCTTTCAGCAATGTTTTATAGTTTTCGGTGTACAGATCTTTCACCTCTTTGGTTAAGTTTATTCCTAGGTATTTTATTCTTTTTCTTGCAATTGTAAATGGGATTGTATTCTTAATTTCTCTTTCTGCTACTTCGTTGTTAGTGTATACAAATGCAACTGGTTTTTGTATGTTGATTTTGTATCCTGCAACTTTACCATATTCGTTTATTACTTCTAAAAGTTTTCTGGTGGATTCTTTAGGGTTTTCTATATATAATATCATGTCATCTGCAAATAGTGACAGTTTCACTTCTTCCTTTCCAATTTGGATCCCTTTTATTTCTTTCTCTTGCCTGATCGCTCTGGCTAGAACATCCAGTACTATGTTAACTAGGAGTGGTGAGAATGGGCATCCTTGTCTTGTTCCTGTTCTTAGAGGGATAGGTTTCATTTTTTCACCATTGAGGATGATATTAGCTGTGGGTTTGTCATATATGGCCTTTATTATGTTGAGGTACTTTCCTTCTATACCCATTTTATTCTGAGTTTTTATCATAAATGGATGCTCTATCTTGTCAAATGCTTTCTCTGCATCTATTGCGATTATCATGTGATTTTTATTCTTCATTTTATTAATGTGGTGTATCAAGTTGATTGATTTGCGAATGTTAAACCATCCTTGCATACCTGGAATAAATCCCACTTGATCATGGTGTATAATCTTTTTAACGTATTGTTGTATGCGATTTGCTAGTATTTTGTTGAGGATTTTTGCATCGATGTTCATCAGTGATATTGGCCTGTAGTTTTCTTTTTTTGTGTTTTCCTAGTCTTGTTTTGGTATCAGGGTAATGTCGGCTTCGTAGAATGAGTTAGGGAGCTTCCCCCCGTCCTCAATTTTTTGGAAGAGTTTGAGAAGGATAGGTATTAAGTCTTCTTTGAATGTTTGGTAGAATTCACCAGGGAAGCCGTCTGGTCCTGGACTTTTGTTTTTGGGGAGGTTTGTGATTACTGTTGCAATCTCCTTACTGGTGATTGGTTCATTCAAATTCTCTACTTCTTCTTGATCCAGTCTGGAAGGTTGTATGATTCTAAGAATTTATCCATTTCTTCCAGATTGTCGAATTGGTTGGCATATAGCTTTTCATAGTATTTTCTTATAATCTTTTGTATTTCTGAGGTGTCTGTTGTAATTTCTCCTCTTTCATTTCTGATTTTACTCATTTGTGCCTTCTCTCTTTTTTTCTTGGTGAGTCTAGCTAAAGGTTTGTCAATTTAGTTAATCTTTTCAAAGAACCAGCTCTTGGTTTTATTAATTTTTTCTATTTTTTTTTTTGGTCTCTATTTCATTTATTTCTGCTCTGATTTTTATTATTTCCCTTCTTCTACTGATTTTGGGCTCTGTTTGTTCTTCTTTTTCCTGTTCCTTTAGATACATTGTTAGATTGTTTATTTGAGATTTTTCTTGTTTTTTGAGATAAGCCTGTATTGCTATAAACTTCCCTCTTAGAATCACTTTTGCTGTATCCCATAAATTCTGGCATGTTGTCTTTTCATTTTCATTTGTCTCCAGGTATTTTTTGATTTCTTCTCTGATTTCTTCGTTGACCCAGTCATTGTTCAGTAGCATTTTGTTTAATCTCCACGTATTTGTGGGTTTTCTGATTTTCTTCCAATAGTTGATTTCCAGTTTCATACCGTTGTGGTCAGAAAAGATGCTTGGTATTATTTCAATCTTCTTATATTTATGGAGACTCGTTTTGTGGCCTAATATGTGATCAATCCAGGAGAATGTTCCATGTGCATTTGAAAAGAACATGTATTCGGTGTTTGGATGGAATGCTCTGTATATATCTACTAGGTCCATCTGTTCTAGTGTGTCGTTTAAGGCCAATGTTTCCTTATTGATCTTCTGTTTGGATGATCTATCTGTTGGTGTAAGTGGAGTGTTAAAGTCCCCTACTATTATTGTGTTACTGTCTATTTCTGTTTTTATGTCTGTTAATAATTGCTTTATATATTTAGGTGCACCTACATTGGGTGCGTAGATATTTACAAGTGTTACATCCTCTTGTTGTATTGTTCCCTTGATCATTATGTAATGCCCTTCTTTGTCTCTTTTTACAGTTTTTGTTTTAAAGTCTATTTTGTCTGATATGAGTACTGCTACCCCAGCTTTCTTTTCATTGCCATTTGCGTGGAGTATCTTTTTCCATCCCTTCACTTTCAGTCTGTGAGTGTGTTTAGGTCTGAAGTGTGTCTCTTGTATGCAGCATATATACAGGTCGTTTTTTTTATCCAATCAGCCACCCTATGCCTTTCAATTGGAGCATTTAGTCCATTGACGTTTAAAGTAGCTATTGATAAGTATGTACTTAATGCCATTTTTTAACTTTATTTTTTTTCTCAGTGTTTTAGTAGTCCTTCTCTCTTCCTTTCTACTTCTATGCAGAATTGATGGTCTCTTTAGTTTGACCTGTGTCTGAAAGCTCTACTCGTTAACTCCCTTTCTCACACATTTTATGTTTTTGATATCACATCTAATCTTTTTTTTTTTTTGCATTTGTATCCATTACCCTCTTATCATGGAAATAGATAATTTTTTCTGTTTTTGGTCTTCTCTTTTCCCCTTAAATAAGTCCCTTTAGCATTTCTTGTAGTAGTGGTTTCTTGGTGACAAACTCCTTTAATTTTGCTTCTCTGGGAAACTTTTTATCTCTCCTTCCATTTTGAATGATAACCTTGTTGGCTAGAGTATTCTTGGCTGTAGGTTTTTTCCTTTTAGCACTTTAAATATATCGTGCCACTCTCTTCTAGCCTGTAAGGTGTCTGCTGAGAAGTCAGCTGATAGGCTTATGGGGTTTCCTTTGTATGTAACTTGTCTTTCTCTTGCAGCTTTTAGGATTCTCTATCTTTAATTCTGGCCATTTTGATTATGATGTGTCTTGGTGTGGGCCTCTTTGGCTCTATCTTGTTTGGGGCTCTCTGTGCTTCCTGTACCTGGATGTCTGTTTCCTTCCTTAGGTTAGGGAAGTTTTCAGCTATTATTTCTTCAAATAGATTCTCTGCCCCTGTGTCTCGCTCTTCTCCTTCTCGGACACCTGTAACACAGATGTTAGTGTGCTTGATGTTGTAACAGAGGTCCCTTAGACTGTCCTCACTCTTTTTAATTCTTTTTTCCTTTATCTGTTCAGCTTGGGTGATTTCTTCTAGTATTTCATCCAGCTCGCAGATCCGTTCTTCTGTGTCCTCTACTCTGCTTTTGAGTCCCTCTAGTGAATTTTTCATTTCCAGTGTTGTATTCTTCATTTCTGATTGGTTCTTTTTTATATCTTCCATTTCTTTGTTGACATTCTCACTGAGTTCATCTATTCCTCTCCCCAGATCAGTGAGCATCCTTCACACTCTTTGTTTGAACTCTCTGTTCGGTAGGTTGCTCATTTCTGTTTCACTTAGTTCCTTTTCTGGGGGTTTTGTCCTGTTCCCTTACTTGGAATGTATTCCTTTGCCTTGTCATTTTGCCTCTTTCCCTGTGCTTGTGTCTATGTATTAGGTAGGTCAGCTACGTCTCCTGCTCTTGGAGAGGTGACCTTGTGTAAGTGATGCCTTATGAGGCCTGGCAGTGTGCTTCCCTCAGTTCTCAATGTTCCAGGAGTGACCCCTATGTGGGCGACATGTGTCTTTCTGTTGTTGCGTTGTTACTCTTCCAGCAGGTGCCCAGGGAGTCTGAGCTCTGCCCCTGGCCAGCTGTTGTAATGCTCAGCTGCTTGTAGTTGTTGTGGGCCCTACAGTCTCTTTATCGTGTGTGGGGAGCCCCAGCACAGTAGGCTGCAAGTTCTAATAGCACATTCCTCTTGCAGTATGTCTTTTAAGTGAGTAGGCCCCCAGCATGGCACGTTGTTAGGCTCAGGGGCTTACAATTGCTATAAGCCTCCAGCCTTTAGGTCTGTTGTCAGCTCTCTGAGGATTGCAGCTGGGTGGGGCTGGCCTCAGGCACACGAGTGCCCGATTGTTTCAGGCTTTGGAAGGTGGGGAAGATCCCCTATGCAGCTGTTTGAGAAGCACTAGTCTTCTGCAACTGACAAGCCCCACTGCCCACATGTCCACACACACAGTCAACACAGTCCTGCCGCATGCGTGTGCCCTGACCTCCTGAAATGGAACCAGTCTCTCCAAGGCAGGAGCCCCACACAGTCCACCGTCTCCCCACACTCTCCACCTGCTCATTGCGCACGCCCTGCCCCACTCGGCAGGATGCGGAGAATCTAGGCAGCTCACTTATCAGGCCCACAATTTGCCCGAGGGCTTGTTGTTGGGTGGGGCCAGTCCCTAGGGTGGGCTGCCCACCCTAGCTGAGCTGGATTAAATCAGTGCTCTATTTGGTGGGGCAGATCCTGGGCTAGCATGCCCCAGGGAGAACTCCAATGGCTCTGCCAGTGTCTGTGTCAGCACGCCCACACCAGGCCACAACAAGGGCCGTCGTCAGTGTCCCAGTCCCTGGATAGGTCTCACCTCTCACTGAGATGCACTCAGAGACTATCAGGTGAGTCTCTTTTCACCAAAGGACTGTGCACCTTTCTTTCTGGTCATTTTAGGTTGCTTTCTGAAACAGGTGAGTTTGTGTATGGCCTTTTAAGAGCTGGCTTTAATTTCTTTGTGAACCAGCTTTTCTGGGGTACTCCCCAATGTTTTAGTAGCAAGCAAAGTCAGATATTTTGCCACTTGTCTTGATTGTGCTGGATCACAAAATGCCTACAGTGGGGGCGCTCCCTAGCTCAAGTCCCCACTTCTCCAGGGAAGGCTGTGTACCTTTGGGCTCCTCCCAGGTGGCCGTGAAGTGCTGTGGCTTGTGAAGGTGCCATATTTTCTCTCCAGAAGGTAATTTCTGCCTCTTCCACCTCAATTAGGATTGTTGTTTATGGCAGGGGTTCCTCCTATCTAGTTTTCACTTCTCTTTCAGGGGTAATTTTTCCAAGAGTAGCTGTAAATTGGCTGTGTCTGTGGGAGGAGGTGCGTTCAGAGTCTGCCCACGCCACCATCTTGACTTTCTCCTATTGATATTCTCTATTTGAGGAGACATTGTTTTCATACTTTCCTTTACTTCTTTAGATATGATTTCCTTTAGTTCATGAAAATATTTGTAATAGCTGATTTAAAGCCTAGTAAGTTCAACATTTGGGCTGCCTCAGGGACAGTTTCTATTGTTTTTTTCCCCTGTGCATGGGCCATACTTTCTTGACTTTTTGCATATCTGGTAATAGTTTTGTTGAAAACTAGATATTTTAAATAATACAGTGTGGCATATCTGTAATTCAGATCCTCTCCTACCTCCCTAGGGTTTGTTGTTTTTGTTTATTTTCTGAACTAATTCTGTAGCATCTGTATTTTTTGTCATATATGGTCACTGAAGTCTCTGCTTGGCTAGCTTAATGGTCAGCTAATGACTGGACAGAGATTTCCTTAAACACCTGGAACCAATAAATCTTCCAGTCTTTGCCAAGGGGCTCTATGTGCATTTTGGGGGCATATCTTCAACACTCAAGCAAGTAGTTGACAACTTTACCTTAGCTTTCATTCCCTGCTTGTATAGAGCCTCAAGGTCAGCCGGAGGTAAGAGCTTAGACCCTTCTCAGGTATTTCCTCAGTGTGCACATAGCCCTGGACATGAGCACAGCCCTACACATGTACATGGCTATCAAAATTCCCAGGAATATGTCAAAGTTTTTCAAATCCCCATAGATATTTCTCCAGCTTTTCCTTTTAAGCCTACTGTTTGCCACATCTGTTATCTACTGCCTCAGACAGCTATGATGTTAAACAATTCCACTGATTGTTTTCAACAAATGCCCCTGGGGTAAAGGCTGTTTGCACTGGGAGAGCTCCCAGTCAGGTAAAATAAAGACCAACTTTGTGAGTGGGATGTTGCAGGGAACCACCAGACTAGTCAAATAATGACAATTCTCTGAAAATGGGGCTTTGAAGAAGCTCCAACCCCATTCTGTCCCCTCCAGTGACTGCTGCTTTTCACTGTGATTGTGGATTATTGGTTTTCAAGGCTACTTCAGAGTTGGGGAGGGGGGGTGGGAATAGGGAAATTTAAAAAACTGCCTAAGCTTACTGTTCTTTCTAAAATATAACTGTTGGGCCTGCCCCGTGGCTTAGCGGTTATGTGCGCGTGCTCTGCTGCTGGCGGCCTGGGTTCGGATCCCAGGCGTGCACCGACGCACCACTTCTCTGGCCATGCTGAGGCCGTGTCCCACATACAGCAACTAGAAGAATGTGCAGCTATGACATACAACTATCTACTGGGGCTTTGGGGGAAAATAAATAAATAAATAAAATCTTTAAAAAAATAAAGTAAAATATAACTTTTTCTTGAATAAATGCTCCCTGGATTGCTAAAAGCCTTTGGTTAATTTTCAGAGTTCTAAACATCTTAATTCTAACAATGTTTTTTGGTGGTCTCATTAGTTGGATGAGGGAGAGGATTTTCTGAGGTCCTTACTGCACAATTCCTGCTGATGTCACTCTGAATTCCTAGACATATAATTTGACTTTTCTGGTGTTTGTGGGAAAATGGGATAGTCCTTTCAGTGGGACCATTTTTTTAACTTTTTATTTGGAAATAATTTCAAGTTTACAGAAAGTTTACAAAAATAATACAAAGAATACCTGTATACCCTGGGTGTATGCCCTTCACCCAGATATCCAGATTCACCTTTTGTTAATATTTTTCTTCATTTGATTTATCATTTTTTCTCACATGCATATATACATATATATACACACACACACACACCAGATTTATATATACCAGATATATTTAAAATCTTTTTCCTGAGCCATTTGAGAATAAGTTGCATACATCATAGCTTTTAGCCTAACTACTTTAGAGTATGTTTCCAAATTATAAGAAAATTCTCTTAAATAATCACAGTACAGTTATCAAATTCAGTAAATTTAACATTGAGACAATATGTATCCTCTGTACTCCTATTTTGTCAGTTGATCCAATAATGTCCATAGCATTTTTTCCTGCAATCCAGAATCCATTCTAGGATTATGTACTACATTCAGTTGTCATGTCTCTTTAGTCTCCTAAATGAATCCCCCGATTTGCATGCAAGTTTACAAGAGAGAAGAGCCGTAGTAATTTTTCTAGGACTAATATTTCAAAAGATCAACTTAAATAGTGACCTAGGAAACTATCTGTATTTCTCCTTCATTTTGAAACCTCACACCCCAGGTCCAAGAAGAGTTTTCAGATTAACAAAAAGGGGGAGATATGCAGCCGTCTGAATTCAGGTATATATTCTGAGAGTCCTCCTAGGCACTGGCATTCTCCTGCCTTTCTCTTTTAGTTTAATGTCTCAAACCCATATCCTTCCCCTTCTGACTGCTATCCCTTTGGTACCCAACACGTGACAGATATGATTTGCCTGAGTTTAACTTGTCACAGCATATCTGAGTGAGGAGCATCACAAGATAGCTGGGGACCACAGTGAGCTTTCCTTCCAGGAGAACTTGTTAATTAAATTTAGTATGAAGGAGCCCAGGCACACCAGCCAAGATCTTTTTCTTTTCAAGCCAAAATGTAGCAGGCATTTCCCAGAGAGACCTCACCTATGCACTTCTCTGTGAAAATCAATTAGTGTTATGAATAAGTGATAGCTTTCCTTAAAAAAAAAAAAAAAAAAAAAAAAAAACCTATCATGATGGGAAAGTCTATACCTTAACATAGAGAGGAATGTTTCTGCCTTCACCATTTGCTCCTCAATTCTCTTCTTAAATATTCTACACCACTACTCCCCAAATATTAATTTGAAGTGGTTATTTGCTAGTGGACAGTACATTAGACCCTTTTCCAATGCTGTTTAACCTAGCCCTCCAATGTTTTTTCCACCTTTCATTGTCTTACCACCTCCCCCCAGTATACACTCACGTTTATGGACTGAAGCCAATGACTGCTTTGGATCTGCAGGCTTCTATTATCTACTTACCCATATTGCCATAGCCTGTCTGTCCCTCCCTTAATTATTTAAAGAATCTGGTTAAAATTGGTCCATTTTTTTTAATTGATGTTTTAATGGTTTCTAACATTGTGAAATTTTGGGTTGTACATTTTTGTTTGTCCATCACCATATATATGACTCCCTTCACCCCTTGTGCCCACCCCCCACCCCCACTGCCCCTGGTAACCACAGTCCAGTTTTCTCTGTCCATGTGTTGGTTTATATTCCACATATGAGTGAGATCATACAGTGTTTGTCTTTCTCTTTCTGGCTTATTTCACTTAACATAATACGCTCCAGGCCCATCGATGTTGTTGCAAATGGGACGATTTTGTCTTTTTTTATGGCTGAGTAGTATTCCATTGTATATATATACCACATTTTCCTAATCCAATCGTCAGTCGAGGGACACTTAGGTTGCTTCCACTTCTTGGCTATGGTGAATAATGCTGCAATGAACATAGGGGTGCATAAGCCTCTTTGGATTGTTTATTTCAGGTTCGTTGGATAGATTCCCAGTAGTGGGATGGCTGGATCATAGGGCATCTCTATTTTTAATTCTTTGAGGAATCTCCATACCGTTTTCCATAGAGGCTGCACCAATTTGCATTCCCACCAGCTGTGTATGAGGGTTCCTGTTTCTCCACATCCTCTCCAACATTTGTTGTTTTTTGTCTTGTTGCTTATAGCCATTCTAACTGGCGTGAGGAGGTATGTTAGTGTTGTTTTGATTTGCATTTCCCTGATGATTAGTGATGTTGAACATCTTTTCATGTGCCTATTGGCCATCTGTATATCTTCTTTGGAGAAGTGTCTGTTCATTTCCTCTGCCCATTTTTTGATCAGGAGGGTTGTTTGTTTTTTTGTTGTTCAGTTGTGTGAGTTCTTTATATATTATGGAGATCAACCCCTTGTCAGATGTATGTTTTGCAAATATTCTCTCCCAGCTGGTGGGTTGTCTGTTCATCTTGATTCTGGTTTCATTTGTCTTATAGAAGCTCTTGAATCTGATAAAGTCCCACTTGTTTAGTTTTCTTTAGTTTCCCTAGTCTGGGGAGGCATGTCATCTGAAAAGATTCCTTTAAAACCAATGTCAAATAGTGTGTTGCCTATATTTTCTTCTATGAGTTTTATAGTTTCAGGTCTCACCTTCAGGTCTTTGATCCATTTTGAGTTAATTTTTGTGAATGGCGATAGCACATGGTCCACTTTCATTCTTTTGCATGTGGCTGTCCAGTTTTCCCAACACCATTTATTGAAGAGACTTTCCTTTCTCCATTGCATGTTCTTAGCACCTTTGTCGAAAATTAGCTGTCCGTATATGTGTGGTTTTATTTCTGGGCTTTCAATTTTGTTCCATTGATCTGTGTGTCTGTTTTTGTACCAGTACCATGCTGTTTTGATTACTATTGCTTTGTAGTATGTTTTGAAGTCAGGGATTGTGATGCCTCCTGCTTTGTTCTTTTTTCTTAGGATTTCTTTAGCTATTCGGGGTCTTTTGTTGCCCCATATAAATTTTAGTATTCTTTTTTCTATTTCTGTGAAGAATGTCATTGGGATTCTGATTGGGATTGCATTGAATCTGTAGATTGCTTTAGGTAATATAGACATTTTAACTATGTTTATTCTTCCAATCCATGTGCATGGGATGTCTTTCAATTTCTTTATGTCATCATCAATTTCTTTCAATAATGTCTTGTAGTTTTCATTGTATAGTTCTTTTACATCCTTGGTAAGATTTATTCCTAGATATTTTATTCTTTTTGATGTAATTGTAAATGGTATTATCTTTTTGAGCTCTCTTTCTGTTAGTTCATTATTAGCATACAGAAATGCAACTGATTTTTGTAGCTTGATTTTGTACCCTGTAACTTTGCTGTAGTTGTTGATTGTTTCTAATAGTTTTCCAACAGATTCTTTAGGGTTTTCTATATATACAATCATGTCATCTGCAAATAGTGAGAGTTGCACTTCTTCGTTACCCATTTGGATTCCTTTTATTCCTTTTTCTTGCCTAATTGTTCTAGCCAAAACCTCCAGTACTATGTTGAACAGGAGTGGTGAGAGTGGGCAGCCCTGCCTCGTTCCTGTTCTCAGAGGAATGGCTTTCAGACTTTCCCCGTTGAGTATGATGTTGGCTGTGGGTTTGTCATATATGGCCTTTATTATGTTGAGGTACTTTCCTTCTATTCCCATTTTATTGAGAGTTTTTATCATAAATGGATGTTGTATCTTGTCAAATGCCTTCTCTGCGTCTATTGAGATGATCATGTGGTTTTTATTCTTTGTTTTGTTGATGTGATGTATCACGTTGATTGATTTGCGGGTGTTGAACCATCCCTGCGTCCCTGGTATAAATCCCACTTGATCATGGTGTATGATCTTTTTAATGTATTGTTGTATTCGGTTTGCCAATATTTTGTTGAGGATTTTTGCATCAATGTTCATCAGCGATATTGGCCTGTAATTTTCTTTCTTTGTATTGTCTTTGTCTGGTTTTGGTATCAGGGTGATGTTGGCCTCGTAGAATGATTTAGGAAGTGTTCCATCTTCCTCTATTTTTTGGAATAGTTTGAGAAGGATGGGTATTAAATATTCTTTGAATATTTGGTAAAATTCACTGGAGAAGCCATCTGGTCCTGGACTTTTATTTTTTGGGAGATTTTTGATTACTATTTCAATCTCTTTACTTGTTATTGGTCTATTCAGATTCTCCATTTCTTCTTGGTTCAATTTTGGGAGGTTGTATAAGTCTAAGAATTTATCCATTTCTTCTAGATTTTCCAATTTGTTGGCATATAGTTTCTCATAGTATTCTCTTATAATCCTCTGTATTTCCGTGGTATCCGTTGTAATTTCTCCCCTTTCATTTCTAATTTTATTTACTTGAGCCTTTTCTCTTTTTTTCTTAGTAAGCCTGGCTAAGGGTTTGTCGATTTTGTTTATCTTCTCGAAGAACCAACTCTTTGTTTCATTAATCCTTTCTACTGTTTTTGGTCTCAATTTCATTTATTTCTGCTCTGATTTTTATTATTTCTCTCCTTCTGCTGGCTTTGGGCTTTGTTTGTTCTTCTTTTTCTAGTTCTGTTAGGTGTAATTTAAGGATGCCTATTTGGGCTTTTTCTTGTTTGTTAAGGTGGGCTTGTATCGCTATGAGTTTCCCTCTCAGGACCGCTTTTGCTGCATCCCATATGATTTGATATGGCATATTATCATTTTTGTTTGTTTCCAGATAGTTTTTGATTTCTCCTTTAATTTCATCAATGATCCAGTGGTTGTTCAGTAGCATGTTGTTTAATCTCCACATTTTTGTCACTTTCCCAGTTTTTTTTTCATGGTTCATTTCCAGTTTCATAGCCTTATGGTCTGAAAAGATGCTTGTTATGATTTCAATCTTCTTAAATTTATTGAGGCTTGCTTTGTTTCCCAACATATTGTCTATCCTAGAGAATGTTCCATGCACGCTTGAGAAGAATGTGTAGTCAGCTGTTTTTGGATGGAGTGCTCTGTATATGTCTACTAGGTCCATCTCGTCCAGTTTTTCATTTAAGTCTACTATTTCTTTATTGACTTTTTGTCTGGATGATCTATCCATTGTTGTAAGTGGGGTGTTAAGATCCCCTACTATTATTGTGTTGTTGTTGATGTCTCCTTTTAGGTTTGTTAATAGTTGCTTTATGTACATTGGTGCTCCTATGTTGTGTGCATATATATTTATAAGTGATGTGTCTTCTTGATGGAGTGTCCCTTTTATCATTATATATTTCCCTTCTTTGTCTTTCTTAACCTGTTTTATCTTGAAGTCTACTTTGTCTGATATGAGTATGGCAACACCTGCTTTCTTTTGTTTGCCGTTAGCTTGGAGTATTGTCTTCCATCCTTTCACTCTGAGCCCGTGCTTGTCTTTAGTGCTGAGATGTGTTTCCTGAAGGCAGCATATTTTTGGGTCTTGCTTTTTAATCCATCTTGCCACTCTGTATCTTTTGATTGGAGAGTTCAATCCATTTACATTTAGGGTAATTATTGATATATGAGGGCTTAATGTTGCTGTTTTGTCACTTATTTTCTGGTTCTTTTGCATTTCCTCTGTTTCTTGTCCCATTTGTTTTGGACTGCCAATTCAGTTTGGTTGTTCTGTCTTTTGACTCTTCTAGTTTTCTCTTTGTTTATCATATGTGGTTTTGTTTTGATTATTTGTTTAGTGGTTACCTTGAGGTTTGGGCAAAAAATCTTGTGTATGAGATAGTCCATTTTCTGATGGCCTCCTATTTCCTTATACTAAGTCAATGCAATCACTTTCCTCTTCCCCTGCTAAGTTGTTCTTGTTATACCTTATTCTATCTTGTGTTGTGGCTGTGTGTTTACAGTGATGAGGTTAAATTTATTTTTGGTGAGTTTCTTCCTTTGATCTTTGAATTTAGTATTTAAGTGGTTGCTAACCTATTCCAGTAAAGATCTACTATTTTTCTGAGTTTGTCTACCTACTTTTCTCCTTGCTCCAAGCTTTGTGTTCCTTTACTCTTGTTTTTTTCAGGCCTGAGGGCCTTCTTGAGTATTTCTTGTAGTGGGCGTCTCGTGGCCATGAACTCCCTTAGCTTTTGTTTATCTGGGAGAGTTATTATTTCTCCATCATATTTGAGGGATATTTTTGCTGGATAGAGTATTCTTGGCTGAAAGTTTTTGTCTTTCAGTATTTTGAATATATCATTCCAGTCTCTTCTAGCTTGCAAGGTTTCTGTTGAGAAATCCACTGAGAGCCTGATGGGAGTTCCTTTGTACGTTATTTTTTGTTTTTGTCTAGCTGCCCTTAATATTGTTTCTTTGTCATTGACCCTGGCTAGCCTTACCACTAGGTGTCGTGGTGAAGGCCTTTGTCTGTTAATATATATAGGTGTCCTGTTGACTTCACTTACTGGTATTTCCTGCTCCTTCCCCAGATTTGGGAAATTCTCAGCTATTATTTCCTTGAATAGGCTCTCTGTTCCTCTTTCCCTCTCTTCTCCCTCAGGAATACCTATAATTCTTATGTTACATTTTCTAATAGAGTCAGATATTTCTCGGAGTCTTTCTTCATTTCTTTTTAGTCTTACTTCTCTCTCCTCTTCCATCTGGAGTATATCTGCATTCTTATCCTCTAAAGTGCTAATTCTTTCCTCCATATTGTCAGCTCTGTTCTTTAAAGATTCCAGATTCTCCTTTATCTCCTCCATTGTGTTCTTCATCTCCATCAGCACTGATTGGTTTTTCTTTATGATTTCTATCTCTTTTGGGAAGAAACTCCTAATCTCATTGAATTGTTTGTCTGTGTTGTCTCGTATTTCGTTGAGTGTTTTTATGATAGCTATTTTGAAATCTCTGTCATTTAGATTATGGATTTCTGTGTCTTCAGGGTTGATTTCTGGGTGCTTGTCATTTTGTTTCTGGTTTGGTGATTTCATATATTTTTGCATTGTGGTTCCTGTGTTGGTTTTGTTTTTCCTCATCCTGGAAATCTCTGGTTGCAATTTCCACCTGCCACCACTGTCTGGTGTTAAAGGACTATGTAGTCTAAGCCCCCTGCGCTCTGCCCCAGTTTTTCTGCTGCGATCCGCAGTTTTGTTTTTTGTTTTTTTTTTTCTCGCTGTGATCCACGGGTCCAGTTGTTTGATCAGGTCTGCCACGGACCGCTTGGTCTCGTCTGTCGCGGATCGCTAGGTCTGGTCTGGTCGGTTGAGCTGCAGGGTCCGGTTTTCGGAGAGGGGGGAGCTCTCTCTTTTGCCCTCTGGGTCCCTGACGTGGGAGGCTTCTCGTTTGCCCCTCTTTATCTGCTCTCTGGGGTGCTCAGATGTTGATGGTAGCCCTGTGGCTCTTCTGAGTCCTCTGTGCGGGAGTTTCCCACTGGCTGAGAGAGTCCGAAGAGCTACGGTTTCCCCGCCGAGGGCTGCCCCTCCCCCCTCTCTGGGAGCCGCGGACCGGGATCGCTGATCCGATGGGGAGGGAGAGGAGCTCTCCTTACCTCTCCCCATGTCCTCCAGGGGCCCATCACGTTCCGCTCTCAGATGTGCGACAGTGTGGATCTTTCCGCCCTAGCTTTTCACTGTCTGGAATTCCATTGTTGGTCTCTGACTGTTCCTTTTGTTGTATCTTTTCGGGGGAAGAGTTCACAGGGAAGCTCACTCCGCCATGATGCTGACGTCACTCCAAAATAGGTCCATTTTTTATTTGTGTTAAAATGCCTTTTAAAATTAATTTTAATCCTTATCTAATTTTAGTTGATTCAATACAAATTTGCTAATAGAATTCTGTAGCTTGAACTTAATGTTTCTCAGCACTGTATCCATTTTACTTTAGAGATCTAAGGGGTTAGGTGCTTCAATTTGAAACCTTCTATTTTTATAACACTTCTAAATGGATAAATGCCAGGTGTCCTGCTTTGGGCTGACTTGTTCTTCATTGATCATTTTCTTGCCTTTTTCTGCTTCTTTCCCCCACCCCCATGCTATTCTATCCACCTGTGGACTACTCATCTTCCATCTCTGCCTATTGAAATCTTTACCATTCTTCTCCTTGTTAACCAAATTATACACTCTGAGAAGAGCGAGACCTTGTTTTGTTCATTTTGAAACCTTACATGGCACTAAGCAATGGTGCCTTGATACAGTAGGTGCTAAAGTTGAATGCCTGAATATTGAACTTAAAAAAAAAATTTCCCAAGGCCCTAAATCCCTAATGGTTAAAAGTTCTTCTAGATTGAGTCTTCATTAAAATTATAAAAGTTTTATAGCAAATACATATCAGTGAAATTGATAGAACATTTTTTTCAATTAGTTGGTATATCTACAGATCAGTTTTAATTATTGCCAGAGTATGACAGGTTTAGCATCAGTTTTCTTCATGTTTTTGTATTTTTAAGATATAAGTGATTATAAACTTGCTCACGTAAATGGAATGGGAATGGAATTTTTGTTTATCCATGTTACCCAATTCTTTGAACTCCTTTCAAGTTATTTGCCACAAATTACAATGATCTATTATCAAAAATTATTTTAATCATTTATAAGCTGGCCATCCTCCTTTAATTTTGTTCAAAGTAAAAAATTAGATGCCGTCTGCCTTGCAAAAGTATGCATTACCCAGTTAATAGAATAATCGACTTTCTCAAGACCTACGCCAATATTTGAAATTATTTCTTTATTTAGTGCCCTGGAGATATTTATACCCTGGGACTTTGCACATATTGAGGTTCAGAGTAGGTGAGAAGTATACAGTTCTTTAGTAAAGATAGGGAAGAACCGTAGTGAAAGGGAACTCCTTAACCACAGATTCTCAGGCAGTTCATATTTAGGAAAGAATAGGTATGCAAGTTGAGGATCTTCAAATGGATTCCCTTGAAACTATCCTTGCCTCCTTAACCACTGAAAAATCTTCATGATTCAGGCCTCAGTTTTAAGACCATTGCTCTACAGCATTTAGCACATTTCTGTGTCTGCCAAGTACTCCTAAAGGAGTAAACAACTGCCTATATTTATTAGATCTGTGGAATGGAAGTGTTACTACTAGAATCCTTGGGTTAGTGAGTTATCATCATCAAGGTTGGTTGAAGACACCCCACCTTCATCACAAACTGCTGAGAATATCACCTGTTTTTAAAGATATCTTTAGAGCAAACCTGCCCTGACTTCTTCTTGTTTTCTATACTTATGCCTAGCATCTTTCACTCCCAAGATAATCTCTCATTGAAAATCTATAGTTTTATAGGCTTGTATTTATTGTTTTAAACATAGTGACACTGTAAGTTGTACTATATTTATAGGCAAATGTGGCTGAAGAGATGAAATTTGTGCCAATTTGTATGTTTAACTAATATCCCTCTTGTCTTTGTAAGCATATTAACAATCACTGCTATCTTTTAAATGTTCAGTTTTTTTTACTCAAACCTCTTTATTAGTTTTTCAGCTATTCTGAACTTTTTAGGAGATGTTAATAAATGTCTTTATTTTTTAAGCATTGGTTGTTGTAGTAGGCGGAATGGTAGCCCTCAAAAAGACCTTCCAATGTCCTAATCCCCAGAACCTGTGAAAGTTACCTTATTTGAAAAAGGTCTTTGTAGATGTGATTAAGTTAAAGACCTCAAAATGAGGCGATCACCTTGGATTATCTTGGTGGGCCCTAAATGCCATCACATTTATCCTTATAAGAAAGAAGCAAGGGAAGATAACACAGGCACACAGAGGAAAAGAGAAATGTGGAGGAGAAAGCAATGTGAAGCTGGAGCAGAGAAAGATGCAGCCACAAGCCAAGGGATGGCAGCAGCTACCAGAAGGCTGCAAGGAATGGACTCTCCCCTGGAGCCTCCAAAGGAGAGTGTGCTCTGCTGACACCTTGATTTTAGACTTTTGGCCTCTTGAACTGTGAGAGAATAAATTGCTGTTGTTTTATGCCACCATGTTTGTGGCATACTAATGCCACAACTGATACAATTACTAATGTGCTTCAAGTCCACAGTGTTTTGAGGACACAGACCCAATATTAAGCATCTGGCTTCTTTGTCAGCTGGCTTCAATTTGGTTTGTTTATCATGAAGAAGTAGATCATTTGTGTTAATTGTTTGCCCAACCAGTAGTTTTGCTAAAAGTAATTATCAGTTTTTTAAATAAATAAGGTCACATTTTTTTTGAACACAGGAGAAAAATCAGGCATAGAGAATAATCATAACCTTTGAATGTTATTCAACAGGAAGGGCTTTTGTCTATGGGAATGCAGAATAAAATTGGTAAATAACAGTTCAGACCAGACATAAGCTGTATCAGTGATTACAAGGCAAAGAAATAATTCAACCTTAGAACTCAGCAATTCATTTGAAGGAATGAGGAGGAGCCAGTTAAGCCTCTGAGTTACCTGACCGTTTAATTGACTGAAGAGCCATTTACTGCATGAGATGAATGTATGCTCAGCAAGTGTCTTATACATAGTATGTACTCAAATTTTAATTTTGTATTATATTATTATTATTACTATTATTAATTAACTTATAACCTTGAGTTGACATGGATACCTTTTAAGAGCTATGAAGAGGGTGTTACAGACTGTGCATACTGCCACCTTGAAAGTGTCCTTGCCAACAGGCACTTGTAATTGAGGTGGAGAGACAAGGTATATGGGCTGGGATTATAAGGTAATAAATATTTGCTTTAAAAAATCAGTAGTTACATATGCAAATATATATTGCCCCCTTCCAAATTTGTCACTTTAGTAAACTTGTATTATTATCACAAAGCTGCCATTGCTTAAGAGTGTTTTTGGCACTCTTTCCTTGAGATCGTCTCCAGAGCCTGCAGTGTGTTGCTTAGAAACTACTTTGAGATGACAGGTTTTTATCCTTTAAGAGTGGAGCAGCTTTATCATTTGGAATCAAGTTCAAGTTTTCTAGGGTGACTTCTTTGAAGTAGAACACATATGTATGCATGTACTTGGATTTTTTTCTAAAGACAAATTTGTTTCATTATTTTATGGGCACACTCCATATAACATCAGCATTGAAATGGGACATTTTTAAATTCTAGTCCCATCCCCCTCACCCCTCATCCCCCCTCATGGAATTGCCTCCAACAGTTCTGATGAAAAGAGCTGATTACTTTGTAAGGCACACTATTCCATTGTTACCCAGTTATATTGTTAGAAAATTCTTCTATAGTTAAATGAGACATGATGTAGGCAGGTTCCCAATTTAGTAGATAAACATAGTAAGTATGTGATAAATGTTTATAACTTGCTTGTGTAGCCCTAAAATGTACTTCCTTCAAACTCTACCTTCTAGAGCAATGAAGGTTAATTCTTAATTATTCTTCTATGTGACAAAGCCTCAATTATTTAAAAATATGTTTACTTAATGTGCCCCTGAACCACCTCTCCTCCAGGCCAAGCACCCTCAGGTCCTTCTGTTATCCTCACATGTCAGAATTTCTAGACAGGATACACTCAAAATGATTAAGTAATAGTACTAGGTAGTGTATGATAAGGGGGCAATCAGCGGTACATAGAGTTAGCAAAATAGTCTGTAAGTGGGGTATCCATAGGCCAGAATGGTCTTGAGAAGGTTTTGTGATGGAGTTGGAACTTAACACTGGGCCTTAAAATTCAAGTAGAATTTGGACAGACTGAAAACAGAATGGAGTATATCCCTTAGGTGAGGCGAAGGGGCTTTTGACTAAGTCCTGTACAGTGATAGGTATGCTTATTATTTGTTCTGTCTGCCTGGAGAAGGGGTTTTGTTTTAAGGGGTAGGGGGAAGAGAGTGATAGACAAAATTGAAGATGGTTTCACCCTTTAAAGCTGGGCCCTTCAGCTAGCAGCCATAGCAGTTGAGTGTGGCTGGGAGGAGAATCAATGGTTTCTGGCAAACTAGAGCCTCTAGCTTTGGGAAAAAAAGATGCTAATTACAATGAGTGCTAATTTGAAAATTCTCATAGTAGGTTTTCTGAAAACACTTACATTAAGTTAGCATTAGGTGGGTAACTAAGTTGCTGCTGGTAAAGAATCTTCTCTACTACTTGTATGGAAAAACTCAGTTCCATAATGAAATGAGCTTGGTGCTTCCTCTTCTGTTATACTGTTCTTGGGAGCTGATAATTGGAAACGTTTTGGATTTTTATTGTTTATTTTCAAGGCAAATCGTGACTTACTTTTAGTAGGAAAGACTCAGTTTTTGTCAGTGGTCAAATACATTGTCCACATGAGTTCTTGAATTACATCACAAATGAGTGTACGATTTTGGAATAGCACTGTGTATACTGGAAACAGTAGAGCTTGATTCCTTTGTTATTGGACTGGCCATGTAGGCCCCTATACTTATTAGCATTGCTTCCCCTTCCTCTCTTGCTCACTGTCTCCTTCATTCCTCACCTCCCCCCAGTATACCTTGAGCTCTTGATCTATATCTGTTGTATACCACCATGCTTGAATCTCTTGATTGGGGTTTCTAGCCCTCACCCCAAACAAGGACATAGAATATGAGTTATTTGAACAGTGTTTCAATTGAGACTTTGTCTGTTTTTTTTGGAAACAACGCCTTTATTTTAGTATGTTTTTGATCCATGTGTATCCTCGGAGGAGATTGTCTATTTCCTGAAGGGGAGAAACAAGGCGTAGCATATTAGTGGTAGAGCAAGGAGTGTGGCCTCTATTTTATATCATAGGGAAAATTATGATTTGATCACCCTTATTTATCATGGCTCTACTTCTCTCTATAACTCCTCCCCCTCAGCACTAATTACTGAGTCATGCATATAGTAGATACTCAATTAAATAAGGTCTAATTCAGGGACCCTATTTTCTGTAGCCAGGGAACACTTAAGCACTCAATAGTTAACAAGCAATATATGTAGATAACTATTAATTATCTTTACAACTAGCTGCCCTGGTAGAGTTTGTTTATTTATTTATCTAGCTACACTCATTGCTATATCTGTCAGTCACTAACCAGACAGGGCAAGCCCTGGTCCATTTAAAACATTCATGTCCAACTAATTTTGCTGAAAAATGGTGGTAGATGTACTACTAGATACAGTTGAGGTGATATCCTAGTCTCTCGTGTTTGTATTCCTTCCTACCTCACCTTGTACATAGGAGGTGTTCCAAAAATGCTTGTTGAATTATTGACTTGAATCAGAGATCTAATAACTATCAAATCATTAGCAGCACCTCTTCCAAAATGTTTTGGAGCTATGATATATGTGTTACAGCCAAAAGTATAGAGAGGGTCTGTTATTTTGGTTTAGATGAGTAACCAAGGTTTGTTAGCTCAGTTAAAGAGAAATCAGGCAAGTCGTCTGTGGACTAGAAATCTCCTCAGTCTCTCCTCTCTAGCCCCCCTGTATTAAGTGTTCATGAGGCTCGCCAGGGGAGTTGAGGAGGTTTACTGCAAGCAACTATTCTTTGTTCTCTTGAGGTAAGTGGCATGGGGAGGAAGGAGACTTAGGAGGTTGGGGAAAGTATTGAACACCCAAAACAGGACCCATTAGTTTTGGGAGCTCTCATTAAAGATAATTTAAAATCCCAGGTTGGGAGATGAAAAATGCTACAGAGGTATAAATAGTTAGAAGGCTCCTCCAGTGATACGACCCAAAGAAGAGTCTGGAGCTGGTATAGTTCTCTCAGGTCTCTAGGAGAGGACCCAAGGGGTCACTTCTAAGTAGTCATTGAATACCTACTATGTGAAAAGCTCTGTGGGGAATACAGAAATGAACAGGATCCCACCCCCTTGCCACTACCTGGTTTTTAGTCTAATTAGGTGACGAGGAATAAAGAACAATGCAAGGCATGTGTGTGGTGATGGGTTGTAATTAGTATTTTGGTGGTGAACATGATGTAATCTATGCAGAAATAGAAGTACAATGATGTACACCTGAAATTTTTACAATGTTATAAACCAATGTTACTGCAATAAACAAAAAATTTAAAAAAAAAGATTAATAGAGGTTAACAGTGAGTGGAACTATTCAGGACAATTTTTACTTATGCCATTTGCATTTCTGAAGTTACATTTTTTAATCAGAAATATTGTAACTAAATAAAAGAATAATAAAAATAAAAAAAAAGAACAATGCAAGGCAAATTATGTTAACTGTTCTAAATGGTACAAGGTGCTGAGAAGAGATGAGTAATCCATAATAACTCAGTGAGTGAGATTATCACAGGATAGGGAATACGTGTTTATTTTTCCAGGATAATTATTTTTAATGGCATCTGGATTTAGTTCATAGTGACAATAGACTGCACTCCTTCAAGAAAAGGATAATTATTTATATCCTAAGTAAGGATTGAGCAAGTTACTAGAATTTTGCCACAAAACTATGCAGAATAATTAAAATTATCGGTTTATACTCATACATATTTGCAGGTTTTCATTAGATTTTTGCCATTCCGTGTTCTCTTTATACCATAATGATTTATGAGGAAGATACTAAATGAAGTATGAGAACCCTGTTTTCTTTATACCTGGTTATGGTAGGATGCATTTTGGTGGGGAGAGCTCTTCAGTTTCAGCATGACTGAGAGCTTAAGGCAGAGCCTTAAAAACTCAACAGTTTAAAGGAAAGTAAGGACCCTGGAGCAGAGCAAAAGCTATGTACACTGTTGGGAGCTTTCAAAGGACGCTCATGTATCGTTGCCATGTGTTGTTAATAGCACCTATCCAAGGAACAGCCCAATGGCAAACTGGCTGATGGGAGTGACCAGTTCAGATATAGAGGAGTCTTCATTGGGAACATAATAAAATGTTAGTCAAAAGATATTATTGCATATTTTCAAAACTTGCTTTGAAAAACAAATTTAATGTAAAATTAAATTCTATTGTTTTAAACTAATTTTCTATTTAACTTAATATCTAGTACCATAAGAATTTTTCGTTTTAAAAAACTCAATTTAAAATGTTTTTAAATAAAAAATTGGGGGTTCTATAACCCTTTGCTTTCCTCATGTTCAATCTGGTTAGAGTTATCACCCAGATTGCAGGAACCAGGTTCATCCATATGCAGGCTTTAGCACATTGTGCATACACATGCACCCACATCAAAACATCAGGATTTTCTGGGTTCCATAAAACTAGTTTTTCTTTCAGGTCCAAGGTTTGTAAGTCCATGGTATTTGCTACTGGGGACCTGTTTTGATTGCTTCTTCCGTCTACAATGGTTACTACTCTGTTCTTTTTCACAAGTCACTTGGAAAACACACACTCACGTATACATGCATATACATATTTATAGACAGATAACTGTGTGCTATGCCATTTAAATAAGAAATTGCTGTGGCTTTCTCATGAGCTCAGGATTTATTTTTTCCTTTCAATGTCTCATTCATTCCTTCCTTGTATAAGAACCTGAGCAGATAGTTACATATAATCATTGACCCCCTGAATGACTACTCTCTGATTGCCTGACCCTTTTATTTTCGGACCTGCATTGCTACTCTTGCTTTGCTTTCCTCACAATGGTCTGCTCAGCCCTTCTCTGGTGTTTGCATTTCTGCCTTTGTAGATGAAAAAGTACCTTTGAAAAAATGCAGAAATGGTAGGAAGAAAGAGAAGCAGGACCAGACAATGAAGAAATTCTTCTTTTATCCATTCCCCTTATGTTGGATTGGCTGAACTGTAGAATGTGGCAAAAGCAGGAAATAGAAAAATTATAATTATATAGCGTGTTTCTGTTTAGAGGTAATTAATATGTACTTCCCTCTTAGGTAGCCAAAATGAGAATCTGGTCAGTGTAAGGGAGATTAAAAACATTTCTTGTGTTTGCTGGTATATAGGGCTATTGGAATGTGTAGAAGATTGGGGGGAAATTAATTTCTGTCCTGTCTAGACCAATCATGTGTTGCCTCTCCTAGATAATTGTGCAAGGTGGATTCTCAGTGTGTGCCGGTGTTGTAAGTCATGAGCTGTTTTAGTTTTGGATGCTATAGGAGAAGATATGGCCCCCAATGGGGATTGTTGGCTGCTGATTCCATAGTACAGATGAGGAAAGAGGAGATTAGATGGGGGAATATTTTAGGGCTGTAGTAAAGATGAGATTTTCTGTTCCTTTTTCAGGCTAGGATGATAAAAACCTCAAAGTAACACTGCTTTCATACAGTAGTTTGTTGCCCTAAGGGATTTCATCTTAATTTATTGTTTCACAGTTGCCTGGTAGGCAAGAGGACCACTAAAACCAGAAGCAATCATAAGCCATTTTATCTGTGAGATAGAAGGTATTACTATTATTTAAAGTCTGCTATTTTTGAGAAGAAATCAGATACCAAGAAGCAAAAGACTGACCTGAAATTAGACAGCAAGTTTGTAGCCTTCATTTTATAACAATACCAATCTAGATTTCCACTTCTTTTCCCACTCTTGAAAGCCTAGAGTGAGTTGGTCAGTTATATGGTCAATTATATGGTAATCAGCATGACTGTTTTAACTTCTACTGGATACCTGTAGCACAGCAACAGAATGGGAATCTTTGAAATGTTGTAGTACTTGGAACTTTGTATGGTGCCTATTCCCACAACCACTCTGTCATCTATTCCAACATAGTACCTCAAATACCTTCCGTTGCAGTTTAAGCCCCATTTTCTTTTCTATTCTGTTGGAGATGATTAGCTAGTCACACTCCTCCCCCTCATCCTTTTGTCTCATCCAAAACAGGTTAAAACCTTTCCTATTAAAGAATGATTTTTCTTTCTACAAACCTACCCAACTTCTTTCTCTGCTCCACAACCTTCTCTTTTGCATGCTGAAAGATCCAAGTAACTTAAACCTGTCTCCAACCCTTGTTTTCATCACTGTCTTTGTGGTTTTCTTTCTCTATTCTTAACTCCTCACTGAAGATGTGGTATGGAACATACTATTTTCTCCACTACATAATTAAGAAACTATATGCACAAATTGTATGGGGTATCTCTTTGTTTTAATCTGCCTCTTGTACTGTCCACCCATGAAGGCAACAAGAGAAAATATCTTGTGAATATCTTTCTTTCTCCTGGGAATGGAGTGGGGTGGAAAGGGATCTGTTCTGATTTATTTCTGGCCTGTATCCAGCGGTGTATTGGGGATGGCTTGCATCAGCTCTTGAAGACCAATTGTGTACATCGCTTCCCAACTCCAAGCCCCTGTTCAGTAATGAGTTCATGTTCAGTGATTGGTAGTTTGAAATTAGCCACAGTGGGAGCATTTACCTCATGTAAATCAGCAAACGCAACAAATCAGGCCTCCCCATCCCTCAAGCTTGTTGTTAAACATTTGCCAGCCTACAACTACCTGTTTCATAATCATTCTTGATCAGAAAGTTTAAGTACCTTTCTGCTTCTAGTACTTTGTAAACATGGCCAAAAAGTAGTTACTAGAAACCATATATTTATATCTATATAGATATAGATATATATCTATCTATTTGCAGATTTGAGTCTGGAAGATATAAAACCAGGCTTAAGAAATCAGGCAAGTAAGAATTTTAATGTAAGTGGATAGAATCACCTACAATTCTGACACTCTATTTTTAAAACTATAATAGTTTCAGTGGACCAAGGATAGCTGCTGTTTAATTGAGCAGGTAGGTATTAGATACTGAGAATGGCTTAGATGTTTATAAGATCCTTTTTTTAAGGTAAATGAGCCATCTGAGATGCTACATATTTGGACACAAAGGTTAATACTGGGAGGAATGAATCCGATTCTATTTTGATAGCATTTCTCTTCAAACCACAGATTATGTATGACAGTCAACATGACCAGAACACTGTCTTATTCTTATATTTATATTCTTGTGTCTCTGACGCCCCTATAAACAGCTCCTCTGCAAATGATTTCAGGTTGCTACAGTATTCTCCAGAGCAAATCACTTATAATGACCTTTATCTATGCATTGGAAATGAAGCTGGGATTAGGAGAATATTGAACAGTGACTGTGCTGGTGGTTTCTGCTCCTGGGCTGCAGCTTGGTGAAATTTCTCATTTATCTCCATGCTCAACTCCCAGCAGAAAGACCTGTGTTTCTAGCAGTCCTAGGTCCTATCTTTGCCTAGCCCTATCTCAGCAACTAGAATCTCTCTTGACTTGGATCACTGTTCTTTGCCCCTTCTGGCAGGCCAGGAAAGTTATTCCAGGTAATAGAGGGGAGCCCAATGATGCTTTAGCCCACATAGCAGTAAGATGCTGTCATCTTACTCCCCTTGACTGCCTAGCAACCAACTTCACAGACTGGAGCTAAGTCACATGTTGATTGGGCCGGACTAAGAGGGCCAGACCCTGAGATAATTCAGATTCATACAATGGATTGGGGAAGTAAGTAGAAAGACCCCCAGGTAAGGAGAGAGCTGAATAGACAAAGGTGGTAATCTGTAGGGCGATCGTAAAACAAGTAGTAGCAACCCATACATAGGAATTAGGAAGATTTAGAGACAGGACCTCTCAGTTCCTAGGAGTACTGGTAGAACAAAGCAGAACCTCAGTCCTGGAGGAACTGGGGTATTGGACAGGGATTTAGTCACTGGATTTGGGACATAATAGAGACGTTGAGTTGCAATGAACTAGGCAATAACCTGGTTACCGGAACTAGGGCATCATGGCAGAGGAACAATGTAGCTGTTTTGGATCTGTGCTTCTAATTAATGGATCCAGGAATACTTACTTACTCTACCTAGAGGATGAACTGATTCAACACCTAGAATGGATGTTGGGACTTAGCTTTAGCTGTGGGAATTAGACAATGGGAGTGAGGCAGAAATCAGGATCGACTGCACCCACCAGCTTCTCTTGTTGCATGTTTCAGGCCTGCCCCCTTTGTTGATTCATCAAGCAGCCTGGTTGGTGGGGGGTTGGCAATTCTGACCCTTCACAGGGAGTAGATATGAAATATGCAAAGTAGCATTTTATCTCAGCTTTAGTGCTGGTAGGCTTGGGGTCATTTAACTTGTCTGGGCCTCAGCTATTCTTGTCAGTGAAGAGGGACAGAGTGGACATTACTTTGCATTTATGCAAAAGGTATGGCTTATACTCAATGGGGTAGATAAATGGAAAGTATAGGGTATAGTGGCAAAAGTGTCACTTAGCTTTCTTAGCAAACAAGTCCCTGGAAGTCAGGGTCTATGTCTTTCACTAATTTCACACTGTACCATATTCGGAGAGGCATTTGTTAAGTGTATTTCATTAGGAACTAATTCCCCCCACACAACGATACATTTAATATTAGAATCATAAAATTTCAGAACTGAAAGGAACCTTTAGAAATTCATTTAGTTCAATCTCCTTTATTTTAAAACATGTATGGAAATTGAGGCTCAGAGAGGAATATAACTTGCCCAAGGTCAGAAAAAGGAGTTGTAGATGGAGCTTCATTCAGACCACTGATTCTCAAACTTTTGAATGTATCAGAATCACCTGGAGAGCTAATAAAGAACACAGAGGCCCAGGCTTATTGAAGTAGGGTAGAGGATGGGCTTTTGTGTCTTGACTAAGTTCTTCAGATGATTCTGATACCCACCAAAATTCTAGACTGATCTAGGCTATGCTGATTTTTGTAACATTATTTGGTATTATTTCCGTGCTTATTCTAGCATATCATTCATTATATCAGTACAGGCCATAGTGGCATTTGTTTTTCTTTACACTTGCTTCAAGGCTATATCTGAAACTCAGAGAACTTGGTATCACCACCACTGCTCTGGTTGCCCAAATTAACCCTTTATCTTCTGTCATTCTGTGTTGGAAGAAAGCATAATTGCTAAAAACACATAGACCTACCCTCAAAGTTAGGAAGATGGTTGTTAATACATTCTAAGAAGATTGTGTTATATTGTATGGCATAATTTTAAGTGCTATAGAACTTTGGGGGACAGGGAGGATAATGTCCTGACTAAAGGGTATAGTACTTGATGGAAAATTGTAGGAAGTAGGGAAAACACAGTAAACAACATTTGTATATTGCAACGTGTATACTGAAGAGGCAGTGAGTGAGCCTTGAACTGGTAATAGCAGTTATGGGTTGGGTTCTCAGCTTTCCTGGCTTGGCTAAGATATTTTAACTTTGTGTACCTTGGATTTTTCATCTAAATATCTAACAACAACAATCCTGGTTTCCTAGTTTGCTCTTGGGGATGTTTGAAAATTAATGAGATACTGGCAGTTCAGCTCTTTTGAGCTCTTTCAATCCAGGTGTTCCAGACCTATGGCATTACTATTATGCCTCAAAGACATCTTTCTTAGGTTTTGTTGTTCCTAGGAGAGCTTGTTGCATCTTGAACAGAGCATTTATTATATACCCAGTATAGAAACTTGCCCTCAGGACTTGAATGATATGAGGACCCACTGGGAGGGAAGCAATTAAACTTTGGTAGAGAAGAGTGAATATTTCAGAACTCTAAATGTGAACAGTTGATATAAGTGGATTTTTTTCTTTATTTTTTTATTTTGAAATAATTTCAGACTTACAGAAAATTTGAAAGAATAAATAGTACAAAGAATTCCTGTGTACACCTCACTCAGATTCCCCAAATTTTAACATTTTATCACATTTACTTTATCCTTCGCCCTCCCTCCCCATCTATTTTCTCATTCATTTTATCATATGCTCTGTGTATGTGTGTCTGTTTCTCTCTGTCTCTCTCCCCTCTTTTTCTTGAACCCTTTGAGAATAGTAGCATACATGATGCCTCTTTATACCCCTAAATACTACAGTGTATATTTCCTAAAAACAAGATAATTCTCTTTCATAGCCACAGTCCAATGATCAAAATCAGGAATTTCATCATCATAATAACATTCTATAATAGCAAAGGAAAATTCCAAATCATGTGTAGCACTCAGCTGTCACAACTCTTTAGTCTCCTTTAACCTAGAATAGTTTCTCAGTCTTCCTTTGTCTTTTAAGACATTGATGTTTTGGGGGTACCAGCCCCATGGCCTAGTGGTTAAGTTCGGCACACTCTGCTTTGGCAGCCTGGGTTCAGTTCCCAGGTGGAGACTTACACCACTCATCAGTGGCCATGCTGTGGCAGCAACTCACAAACAAAATAGAGGAAGATTGGCACAGATGTTAGCTCAGGGTGAATCTTCCTCAGCAAAAAAAGACATTGATGTTTTTGGAGTACAGACCAGTTATTTTTTAACAGCCTTATTGAGATATAATTAGCATACTGTACAGTTCACCCATTTAAAGCACACAATTTAATGTTCTTTCGTATATTTACAGGGTTGTACAACCATCACCACAATCTGATTTTAGAACATTGTCCCCAATAAAAGAAACCCAGTTACCCATTAGCAGTTACTCCCTACCACTCCCAATCCTAGGCAACCATTAATCTTCTTTCTGTCTAGATATATTTGCCTATTCTGGACATTTCTTATAAACAGAATCATACAATGTGTGGTCTTTTGTGTCTGGCTTCTCTCACTTCACATATTGTTTTGAGGTTCATCTATGTAATAGCATGTATCAGTACTACATTCCTTTTTAGGGCTATGATGGTTAATTTTATGTGTCAACTTGAGTGGGCTAAAGGCTGCCCAGATAGTTGGTAAAACATTATTTCTGGTTGGGTCTGTGAGGGTGTTTCTGGAAGAGATTAGCATTTGAATCAGTAAACTGAGTAAAGAAGATCTGCCTCACCAATGTGGATGGGCATCATCCAATCCCTTGAGGGCCCCTATAGAACAAAAAGGCAGAGGAAGGAGAATTCTCTCTCTCTCTCTTCTTGAGATGGGACATCAATCTTCTCCTGCCATTGGACATCAGATCTCCTGGTTCTTGGGACTTCAGATTCTGGGACTTACACTAGCAGTCCCCCTTTCTCACCACTTCATCTCCCAACAGCTTGCAGACAGCAGATGGTGGAACTTCTTGGTCTCCATAACCATATGAGCCAATTCTTATAATAAGCCTCTTCAGATATATATCTTCAGATGTATATCTCCTATTGGTTTTATTTCTTTGGAGAATCCTGACTAATACAATGGCTGAGTAATATTCCATTGTATGACTATACCACATTGTTTATCCATTCATAAGTTGAGGGACATTTGGGTTAACACATTTTGGCTATTGTGAATAATCCTGCTATGAACATTTGTGTACAAGTTTTTCTGTGGTCTTGTGTTTTCAATTGAGTGGAATTTCTGGGTCACATGGTAACTAACTTTTTAAAAAACTGCTGAAATGTTTTCCAGAACAGCTGCACCATTTCACATACCCACCAGTCATGTAGAAGAGTTCCAATTTCTCCAAATCCTTGCCAACATTGTTATTTTCTGTCTTGATGATAATAGCCATCCTAGTAGGTGTAAAGTGGTGTCTCATTGTGATTTTTATTTGCATTTACCAGATGACTAATGCTGTTGAGCATCTTTTCATGTGCTTATTGGCCATTTGTCTATCTTCTTTGGAGAAATGTCTATTCATATCCTTTGCCCATTTTTAAATTGAGTTATTGGAATTTTTGTTGCTGAGTTGTAGGTATTCTTTATATTTTCTGGATACATGTCCCTTATCAGATATGTGATTGCAAATATTTTCCCACATTCTCTGGGTTGTTTCTCCATTTTTTGATGGTGTCCTTTGCAGCACAAAATATTTTAATTTTGAAGTTCAATTTATCTATTTATTCTTTTGCTGCTTGTGCTTATGATGTCATATCAAAGGAACATTGTTGAACCAAAGTCATGAAAATTTACTTCTATGTTTTTTTCTGAGGGTTTTCTAGTTTTAGCCCTTATATTTAGGTCTTTGATACATTTTGAGTTAGTTTTTATGTATTGTGTGAGGAAAGGATCCAAGTTTATTTTTTTTTTTTTTGCTTATGGATATCCAGTTTCCCCAGCACCATTTGTTGAAAAGACTCTTCATTCCTCTACTGAATGGTCTTGGCCCCTTGTCAAAAATCAATTGACCATAAATGTAAGTGTTTATTTCTGGATTCTCAATTCTATTCCATTGACCCATAGTCTATTCTTGTACCAGCACCACACTGTCTTGATTATTGTAGCTCTGTAGTAAGATTTGAAATCGGAAAGTGTGATGCCTCTAACTTTGTTCTTCTTTTCAAGATTATTTTGGCTATTCTGGATCTCTCACATTTCCACATGAACTATAGGATCAGATTGTCAGTTTCTACAAAAAAGCCACCCGGGACTTCAGTAGGAATTGTACTGAATCTGTACGTCAGTTTGGGAAGTATTGACATCTTAACAATATTAAATCTTCTGATCCATGAACATGAATGTCTTTCAATTTATTTGTATCTTTTAAAATTTCTTTCAACAATATTTTATAGTTTTCAATGTATAAGTCTTACACTTCTTTTGTTAAATTCCTTCCTAGGTATTTTATTCTTTTTGATACTATTGTAAATGGAATTGTTTTCTTAATTTCATTTTTGGATTGTTCTTTGCAACTGTATAGAAATACAATTGATTTTTTTGTGTATTGGTCTATGTCTTGCAACATTGCTGAACCCATTTATTAGTTTCCATATGTTTTTAGTGGTTTCTTAGGATTTTCTATATATATATGATTATGTCATCTGTGAATAGAGATAGCTTTATTTCTTCTCTTCATTTCCAATCTGAATACCTTTTATTTCTTTTTCTTGCCTAGTTGCTCTGAATAGAAGCTCCAATATAATGTTGAATGAAAATTGAATGCGTGGACATTGTTGTCTTGTTCCTAATCGTAGGGGGAACACATTCATTCTTTCGTCATTAAGTGTGTCATTAACTATGGGTTTTTCTTAGATGCCATTTTTCAAGTTGAGGAAGTTTCCTTCTATTCCTAATTTGTTGAGTGTTTTTATTATAACAGGGTATTGGACTTTGTCAGATGCTTTTTCTGCATCTATTGAGATGATCATTGGGTTTTGAACTTTCTTCTCTTAATAGTGTTTTACATTGGTTGATTTTTGGAGGTTAAACCAACTTTGCATTCCTAGGATAAATCTCACTTGTTCATGGTATATAATCCTTTTATACGTTGCTGACATTTGTTTGCTAGTATTTTGTTGAGGATTTTTGTATCTTTATTCATAAAAGATATTCAGACCAGTTATCTTTTTAAATGTCTCTCAATTTGGGTTTGTCTCATGTTTTCCAAGGATTAGATACAGTGCATTTTTGGCAAGAATACCACAGAAGTGATATTATGTTCTTCTCAGTGTATCATATCACAAGATGCATAATGCCAATTTGTCTTATTACTAGTGATATTAATTTTGATCATATAAGTGTTTCTAAAATGAGTTCCTTAAGGGGCCGGTCCAGTGGCATAGTGGCTAAGTGCCTGTGCTCCACTTCAGCGGCCCAGGGTTCACAAATTCAGATCCTGGGCACACACCCATGCACCGCTTGTCAAGCCATGCTGTGGCAGCATCCCATATAAAGTAGAGGAAGATGGGCACAGATGTCAGCCCAGGGCCAATTGTCCTCAGCAATAAGAAGAGGATTGGCATTGGATGTTATCTCAGGGCTAATCTTCCTCACTAAAAAAAAATTTTAAAATAAAATGAGTTTCTTGAAATTTTACCTGAGATGAGCAATACTTGAAGATCAGAGCAGCAGAGATATAACTGCATAAATAGGAGTTAGCCAATCTCTCTTTGACCTTTGGAATACCAAGGATAACAGATGTTTAAAAGTGGCTTTCCAAGTTGCTGATTACTGCTATTTTGTCATGTTGGATTGCCTGGTAAGAGTCATGATGATTGTAACAACTCTCTGGAGTAGTGGATCTATCATTGGGTAATATGGCATAAAGATTGAGAGCTTTGGAATCTGGTTATGTGGGTTCAAATTTTAGCTCTGCAATTTGTAATTGTGTAACCATGGGTAAATTACTTAACCTCACTAAGACTCAATTTTCTGACTTGTGAGAGGGGCTAATTATAGTATGTACCTCATACAAATTTTTGAGGAATAAATTAAATAATATTCAGTGCTTAGCTTGTAATAAACACTCAAATGTTAGCTGCTGATGATAAGGAGGTAAATTTATGGTATCTGGCCCACATGCCAATACAACTAAGCCCATTTTATCTTGGAAATAAATGTCATAGATTGCTGAACCCCTCCCTGCCCTGAGTCTTTCAATTTCCTTCTCTTCCAGGCTTTTATATACATTCTGATAGTAAGGATACCTATATTTTGTAAGGTATCTTTAGGAAGAAGCATCTTAAATTTGAAGAGATCAAACATTTTAAAGAAGCCTACAAGAAGGTACATAATCAGGCAGAAAGATGACTTATGACCAATTTTCAATCATTCTAAACTTTATTAACACGTTGCTTTGTTTTTCCTATTCCTCTGTCATTGCCTCCCACTATTGTTCTTTTAAAACCTCCACAAAAGAAGGAGTGAGGCAAAAGGAATAGGGGAAAATTAAATCAGTCAATCTTGCTCCTTTTTAATAGGGGGAAAGGAAGAAGGTTGAAAACTAATGAGTTTTTTATGTAGTTTTCATCGTTAATTTTCTCTTTATCCTCTAACATTTTAGGATATTAAGAGTTGGTTGTCTATAGGAATAATGGAAAACTAGGTAGTGCTAAAGAAATACCCCATGGCAGAGACAAAGTCTTTTTTTCCCTTACAGGAAACACTGATTTAAAATTCAGAGACCAAGGGGCCGGCCCCGTGGTGTAGCGGTTAAGTGCACACGTTCCACTGCTGGCAGCCCCGGTTCAGATCCCGGGTGCGTACTGACCCACCGCTTGTCAGGACATGCTGTGGCAGCGTCCCATATAAAGTAGAGGAGGATGGGCACAGATGTTAGCTCAGGGCCAGTCCTCCTCAGCAAAAAAGAGGAGGATTGGCATGGATGTTAGCTCAGGGCTGATCTTCCTCACAAAGAAAAAATAGTCGGAGATGAAATGAAAGTTTAAAAAAAGCAACCTATTTTAGTTATAGCTTTTTTCCTAGATTTATTGAGATATAATTGACATATAACATTGAGTAAGTTTAAGGTGTACAACGTGATGATTTGATATACGTATATATTTCAAAATGATTGCCACAATAAGGTTAATTAACACATCCATCACCTCACATAATTACCATTTCTTTTTTGTGGTGAGAACATTTAGGATCTACTCTCTTAGCAACTTTCAAGTGTATAATACGGTATTGTTAACTATAGTCACTATGCTGTACATTAGATCCTCAGAACTTATAACATTAAGTTTATACCTTTGACTAACATCTACCCGCTTTCCCCACCCCCCCAGCCCCTGGCAACCATGATTCTACTCTCTGTTTCTGTGAGTTCAGCTTTTTTAGATTCCACACGTAAGTGCCTCATAAAACCTACACAAGGACAAATTCACTTGATTTTGAAAATTTAGAACAGGAGTCAAGGTAAATATCACAAACAATTTAAATGTTCTTCACTTTTATGTCATGGCCAGTTAAAGGATAGAGAAGAAGAAAGAGAGAAGAGAGAAAGAAGATAATTAATGTTGGAAAAGGAATGGGGGAGGGATAGGAAGAGAAGGTGGAAATGGGTCCTTCTTAAAAGAAGCAAGCAGTTGTTTTCTACTAAAGTACAAAGATTGAAAGTTAATATTTCTACTGTGTAAGATCACCTAGGACTAAAGAAATTAGGGCTATTATTATTAGGGAAGTGGAGTTGTAGAAAAGATTAAAGAAGTAGGGTTGTTTACGCTAAAAAAAAGAAGATTGGGAAGAGGCGGCATGATTTCTGTCTTTAAAAATCTTGGAGGCTTAAAAGAAAGAGGAATTAGACTTTTAGTATATGGCAGAAGTATAGGGAAAGAAAGTTGTCTCAGCATAGGTGAGCATGGAATGGGATGACTACTTTCAGGAAGTAGTGAGTGTACTCTTCACTGAAGGTACTTCAGCATCAGATGGAGCTTTAGATTAGGTGACTTTTAAGGTCTTCCTGACCCTGTGGTAGGTGGACTGTTAAAGGAGTCTGGTGTATTTTCTTTCATTATTCATAAAAGTTGATGTGGAAAGCTTTTATTGGCTTGCCTTAATCTTCTGGAAGTTGGACCACAGTGTTTTATGAACTGTGTGATGCCTAGTGTAGTGTGGGTCTTCTTCAATAGGAACTAGCAGTTTAAGACTGCTGTGACCTATCACAGTGTCGATGTTACAGTAATCTTCCATTCTTGTGAGTCCGTTTTTAATAGCTCAAGACCAAGAATAAAAATAGCAAATTCATGTATTGAATTTTTGTTTAGTTTTCTATTCCCAACACTAATTGTTTGTTTCACTGAGGGCTTTTGCCTGGATTAGAAGCCAGACTGAATAAAACATCTCTGAGTCTCTCAAGTTCTTTTATTTCACACCAGTGAATGAAATACACTTTTATATTCTAGTGGTACAAATGAAGACAGAATAGGGTGAATAGAAATCAGTAATTTAAGTGGAGAAATCAGGTTTCAAATTGGACTTTAAAGTGTATTAAAATGCATTGTGTAAGAAATCTATATAAAAATGTTTTAATATGTTAATGCTCATAGATTTCATTATATTATCATTTAACTTATTGGAAGAGTTTAATAGGTCATAGCAGATGCTATACTATCTTAGACCCATTTTCTTGCCAAGTCCTCAACTGCTGGTGAAAAGGAATTACTTATGATATGGATATTTTGCTGTCATCCCTTCATATAAAAGTAGGAAATTTCAGCATTAAGAATAATTCATTCAGGAATCTATGTTTACTGATGAGGTTCTAAATAAAGTCATACCAGGTAAAGTGAGATGCACTTAAGCAGGAGGATTATCAAAAACCACTAAAGTGTTAATCTAGCTTTAGAAAGCAATGCTTTTATCTCTAAGTGTAAAGAGGGTGTCTGCTTATTCATTATCTATTCATTCTAAATAGAATAAATCATTTGGGAATTAAAAAAGCAGGAACTCATCTTTTCCAATCTATAAAGGAAATGGTTGAATAAATTAACTACGAAAGCCACTATTTTAGTTTCTTTTCATATTGACTGGGCTTGAATTTCTTTTTAAAAACTTACCTTAGATTTGTAAGATTCAAAGATATGTTCATTTAATTTAGCTCATAGATAATTTTGCTCTAAATAAAAATAGCATAAATGCTCATTGTTTTTGGTGAGAAACAATCAAAAACATGAAAAGGCAACCTATGGACTGGGATAAAATATTTGCAAATCATATATCTGATAGGAGGTTAATATCCAAAATCTATAAGGAACTCACACAACTCAATAGCAAAAAAAAAAAAAAAAAATCCGATTAAAAAATGGACAGAGGAACTGAATAGACATTTTTCCAAAGAATATATACTGATGGCCAATAGGTACATGAAAAGGCGCTCAGCATCACTAATCATCAGGGAAATACAAATCAAAACCACAGTGAGAGATCACCTCACACCTGTTAGGCTGGCTATCATCAAAAAGACGAGATAACAAGTGTTGGTGGGGATGTGGAGAAAAAGGAACCCATGTGCACTGTTGGTGGGAAGGTAAGTTGGTTCAGCCACTATGGAAAACAGTATGGAGGTTCCTCAAAAAATTAAAAATAGAATTACCCCATGATCCAGAAATCTCGCTTCTGGATATATATCCAAAGGAAATGAAATCAGGGTGTTGAAGAGACTTCTGCACTCCCATGTTCATTGCGGCATTATTCACAATAGCCAAGATACGGAAGCAACCTAAGAGTCTACCAGTGGATGAATGGATAAAAAAGATGTGAGATGTATAAATATTATTCAGCCGCGAGAAAGAAGGAAATCCTTTCATTTGCAACAACATGGGTGGACCTTGAGGGCATTATGCTAAGTAAAATAAGTCAGACAAAGACAAATACTGTATGATATCACGTATATGTGAACGCTAAAAAAGCCAAACTCGTAGAAATAAAGAGTAGAATGGTGGTTGCCAGGGGCTGGGGGGTGGAGGAAATGGAGAGATTTTGGTCAAAGGATACAAACTTCCAGTTATAAGATGAATAAGTTCTGGGGATCTAGTGTACAGCATGGTGATTCTAGTTAACAATACTGTATTATATACTTGAAAGTTGTTGAGTGGATCTTAAATGTTCTCACCACAAAAAAGAAATGGTAGTTATGTGAGGTGATGGAGGTGTTAACTAGCACTACTGTGGTAATCATTTCACAATATATAAGTGCATCAAATCAACACATTGTACACCTTAAACTTATACAATGTTATATGTCAATTATATCTCAATAAAGCTGGAAAAATTTTTAAATAAACTTAAAAAGGAAGAAAGAGATCGTTGTAAACTAGGACAGTTGAAGAAAATTTTTTGAAAAAGGTAGGACTTGAACAGGATAGTGAAGGAAAACTAGAAGATAAACAAGGAAACGAATGGAATTCACTATGTGGTTAGTGAATGGTGTTAAGGTGCTGAGACAGACATGGAAATACTGTCTTATGGGGGAGGCAGTAAGTGTAACAGTTTGTTTAGGGGCCAAGAATTCATATTAGGGAGTAGTGGTATAGCATGTTGAAATGCACTAGGTTCAGATCATGAAGTGCCTTAATACCAGGCTAAGGAGCCACTGTAAGCAGTGAGAAACCACTGATGATTTTTGAGTAGGGAGACAAGGACATGTGCAAAGGGATATTTTTCAAGAGAGTGTTTGGCTAACAGTGTAGAAAATGTTTTGGAGGCAGAGAGAGCAGCTAGAAAGCTCTTGCCTTAACCCAACCGTGAGCCTAGTATAGGGTACTGTTAACATTGCAAAAAAATGCAGTAGAGATTAGATTTGGTGACTCCCATAGATTTAGGGCACAGGAATAGCTCCAAGTCACTCAGATATGAAACCCTGAAATGATCATGCCTTGGACAGAAAAAAGGTAGTGACCTTAATTCTAGACATTTCCCAGTGATTCTGAAAGGATTTATTTCAGTTAGCTTTGATATATAAAATTAAAAATTCATCATTTATTTTCATGATGAAGCTGAAAATTAATCTTAAAAATGTTAAATATAAATCACTACTTTAATTGTATACCTACATATCTTCTAAAAATAAATCCTACATTTGTCTGAGTTGTAAAGAATATATATTAAGGTTAAATCAAACAAGGATGCATTCTTTATAGAAATATTGATTAAATTGACTTCCTGATTAGTGATTTAAATGGACATGATTTATTCCATTAATGCAAAGATTCTGTGCCCTCTGGAGTTCTCTCTGGAAGGGCAAGGCAGCTCAGCGACAGCAGGAACTGAAACATTGCCAAGCCAGTTCCAGAGCGCAGCCCACTTTGTCTAGAAATTAAAGCCAACAGAAAGTTCCCTGAGGCTCCATGACAACACAAGAATGTATGGGGTGTCATTTATGAACCAACACAGAGTGAAAAAGCAGGAAGTCAATTATATTTCAGTCTCCCATTGTTCTGTAATTGTTTCATGTCAATTATATATTCAGTTTTGTATTGTTGACTAATTGGTTTGTGTCAATTACATATTCTTTCTTATATTATTGTCAAATTGTTTGTTTCACATGCATCAGACACAGGATTCCTAGGTAAACTGGAAGCTCCCCAGGGACTGGGAGGGACTATGCTTCTCTTTTGTTCCCCCCAGTGAGTAGCATGAGACGTGGCACAGGCTAAGTGTTGAAGTAAAATGAAGGTATTTCAGAATATTTGAGTCTGAATCCATAGTACTTGTGAACCTCTGTAACACTTTGGATTCCACAACAGTACTATAAATGTTGACTTATACCAGCAAGATGACTTTATATTCCTCTTAGAGGTGTTCCCAGAGATACTATTCGTGTACAATCATGCAGGATACAAACTAGAAAGAAGAAATATATACTTATCTGTAAAATGAGAGGATCTGACTGATTAATGGTCATTATGGCTTTTCCACTTGGGCCTGCCAATTAAACTCGCTGAGCTCGGAGTTTCCCTACCTGCAAAATAGGACAATAATTCCTATGTTGGCAACTGGTTGTGATGATTAAATACAATAACATGACAATATCCTGGCAGTACCAGTTTCTTGGAGTGAGAACAGGTAACTCATTGTCCATTTTGTTGAGATGTGCTACAGGGATGACATAAATCTCTCTGACAAATCTATTCAGAAATTCTAGTTCTGAGTAGCAGTATCCATGACTGATATTAAGGTACTGTTAAACTCTGAAATGCTGTGATTATAATTTTCACAATACCTTCTCAAGTGTATTGCCATTTATAGTAAGCAAAATGTTTTCACAAACCTTATCTCATTTGACCTTCACAACTGAAATAAATACATTAAAAGCATTTATTTCTTCATGGAGTCCTTAATACATGTTAAATGAATACATGTGCTCACTAAAACCTCTGAATACTGGTGATGCTGGCAATACATCAGTGAAAATACAGATGATAAAGATGAAAATTCTTTCTGTCATGGAACTCACATTTTGATGGATTGAACTCTGAGTCAAGAAACCTGGCGTCTAGTTCTGATCTAGCTACTAGCTCACTAGTTGTGAGAGAAAAATATGTGTATGTTTATATTCATGTATGCACGTGTTCTTACACTTATTATCTCGAATAGATTGTTGTCTTGAATTGAATACTGGTTTAATCCCACCTGTTGTCAAAGTTTACAAAATTTGCCTTTAGAATGCATAGAATTGCTCTGGTCTCTGGTGGCACCTGTGGGCAGCACTTGGTAAGGCATCTTGTCTCAAGGAGGGACCTGGGGACAGTTATTTACAGTATGGATTTTTTTCAGTATGCTATTTTATACATCTACCTTTCGTTTTGCTTTTTGCTTTGTTTAAATTTTGAATTCAATTCAGAGTAATGTGAAGGCCCTGAATTGTTTGCTTTCTGTCTTTTTGTTTAATTAAGGCTGTGCCATCTAATTATTGCATCTTTTTAAAAAATCTCCATTGAATGAAATAATTCTTTTCTAAGTGTTTTCTCACCTCTGGTGTTTAGCCTCACATCCTCCCTAGAAATTTTGGGCCTGTTATTATGATTGCTATTTGACAGCAGGAGGAACTAAGGTATAAAGAAAATGAATAGCTAGGCCAATATTCTCGGATTAAATAAAGCAGTAAGTATTACCCTTAGACTTGTGCTTTGTTCGCTACGGCAGGTTATCCCAGCTCAGCCAGCCAGTGATCCACCACACCAGGAGAGAAAGCTGCAGTTGTGCTGAACTTTGAATCAAAAGATTTGGCCTCTGGTCCTAGTTCTGCCATTTTTATGACCTTGGACAAGCAGTTGAACTCTCTGGGTTTCTGTAAAATGGGATAAATGATAAGCTTTTCTTGAAACTCTCTTTAGATATCTTTCTCTAATCTTATCTTCTTTCCTCTGATTTTTATTTACTCAGCTTTTCTTTCTCTTATTTCTTGTCCTCCTGAGACTTGCTCTGTCTCTTGTAGCCCTGACTCTGATCTTCTTTAGCCTGCCCCTCCTCCTCTTGGTATCATATTGTCCCACGTAATATTTAGCTGATCCGTTTCTTGCATCATCCTTGAATAAAAAGAAAGTGGGCCTGATTTGGCCTCTTTAAAAGGGATATAATATCTTAATTCATTACTTATCAAAAGAATATGAAATATTAAGCACAATGAAGATTAAAGATCCTAAATAACTTGGTAAAGATCTGTTTTACTTTCAGGAGCTAACAAAGAAGTTTATTTAAATAAATTTTTTAAAAGAGGCTGTCAAGCTAGAGAAAATATATATTAATTTGATGTGCGGGGACACATGTATGTGTGTGTATAATTTAATTAAGTTTGGATGTTGTTTGGATCTGATGTGTAAATTGTATGTAGTAAATGAGTTATTGTTAGTGATTAATAGTGAATTGAGGGGCTGGCCCGGTGGTGCAAGCGGTTAAGTGCGCGCGCTCCACTACAGCTGCCCAGGGTTCGCCGGTTCGGATCCCGGGCACGCACCGACACACCGCTTGTCAAGCCATGCTGTGGCGACATCCCATATAAAGTAGAGGAAGATGGGCATGGATGTTAGCCCAGGGCCAGTGTTCCTCAGCAAAAAAAAAAAAAAGAAGAGGATTGGCAGATGTTAGCTCAGGGCCGATCTTCCTCACACAAAAAAAATAGTGAATTGAATAGCTTCTGAGATATGATAGTTACTATTTACTGAGGCTGAATGCTAGATCTACTGAGAGCATGAAACTCTCACCTCCTAATTACTCCCAGGGTCCAATTCTGCCTTCTATCTAATCTTCAGTAAGCCATAGCAGCATATTTTTCAGCAAATTATGATTTAGGTATCTTGTCGAAAGGGGAGGGATTAGTTGAACTACGTAAATGTTCTCTTTGAAGCTAGATTTTTCCTTCTCATGTTCAGATGGGAATTTATCACATCCACCCAACTCCCTTACAGATTTTTCTTGATGCCTGGGAAGCAAGGGCAAGGAGCAGAGGCTTTCTTCTTACATCACTCAGAAGTTTAGCATCCTGGGACCTTATAAGGAGCTGATGCTGCTAGTCTGCTCTCCAAGGTTGAGGGAGTAGGGCCGAAGAATCTACTAGCCTACAGGCTCAGAGAGATGGCGAGGTAACACCACCTTGTAGAGGAATGGATGACTTTTGCTGACAGCATGTGAACTCAGTCTTACCCCTGATTGCTGGTCTTCTCAATCTAGGCTATGTGACAACTGTTACTAGCTAAGGAATAGACCTGTAAGTGAATACTTGAAGCTGGTGGAGGGTTTGGATTTGTCTATAAAGTTTATGTTAAATATGTGAATTGTAAGTTTTTAGTACCAAACATAAGGGAATGATATCAAAAATGAGACTGTGAAATGGAGACAGATTCTACTTCAAGTAGGATGCTTTCTTATGCACTTCTTAGGGGAAGAAGCCAGTCCCATGGCATATAGCCTACAGATGGTATATTGAAGGAAAGGGAAAATGAAAGGGAAAGTCATATTGGGAGATGACATTGGAAAGGTAAACAATGTAAACCTTATCTTGGAAGACCTTGAATGCCAGCCTGAGAGATCTAAAATTTATTGTTTATATATGCAGTTAGAGTAAGTCTTGTTGTGATCTGGACTATAAAGGGGTAGAAGAGTGTAGCCTTAGGGTTTAAACAAACCTGGCTTTGAATTCTTCTTTTGATACTTACTAGGGAACCTTGGCTATGTTTCTAATTCTTTCATATGCCTCAACTTTCTCCTTTGTAAAATATGGATAATGGTAATTTCTATTGCATAGCTGTTAATATTAAATGTAAATATTAAGTGAGATAATGTATATAAAGTTCAGTGGCTGGCATGTTTTAAGTATTCAATAAATAGTAGCTGTTATGAGTAATCTTTGGACCTCATATTACAGCCCTTTGATTCCAGTTTGTTAATTGAGCTTTGGAAGAAGCAAGTAAGGTTGCTCTCTGTTTAGCCATCATGTCACTTCCAGTTTGTAGAGCAGTTGATAAACTTCATTCGTGTTATTTCTTTTGATCTTCACAATGGCCCTTAGAAGTTGTTAGGACCATTTTAAACATAAGAAAACTGAGGCCTGGAGGAGAAATGGATTGCCTAAGGTGATATCATAATGTCAGAGCTAGGACTAGAACCCAGATCTCCTAATGATCAGTTCAATGTTCTTTTCATTGCACCATACTCCTCAAAATTTGGAGCTTAGGTTTTTACTTCGATTTCTGTCTGCCAAAGCTATGGTAGACCATATTGGGTAGCTCTTAAAGTTAGAGCTATGTGAATGGCACAAGATTAAGCAAGAACAGTAATTAACATACTAATGTTATATGTTATTTATGGTAAACTCATTAGAAAGCCCCCACTCCACATCTCTCCCCGTTTTATCTTTGAAGTCTAGCATTTATTAAAAATTAAAATAAACAAAAAGGCCTCTTTTCCCTGAGACAAGCTTTCTGTAATTGTAATTTTCTAAAAAATCCTAATTACAAAGGAATGCAGCTTTCAAGTAGTACAAGGATGATTCAACTTATAACTCACAATCATTATCTTATTCTGTCTAGAGAAGAAAACACATTGAAATTTTCTTCTTTTTAGAAATACCAAAGCCATGTTGATATATTTTCTTTCTTCCTCTTGTTAGAGCCTACTGTCATAGAATTATTTTGTAATCTTGTTTAAAAGCCACTCCCACCAATAACTAACTTTGAGTTTCCTGGGTTCCACTGGCTATTACTGAGCTCTCTTATTTCTGCTTCTCATCATTCAGCCAAATAATGAGTACCTACTATGTGCTAAACACTACATGAGATGCAAGTGTGATTGATATTAGTGTTGAAACCCAGGCACTGTGGGTGTGGGTGTTTGGGGGTGGGGGTGGGGCTGCAAAAGCAGTGTGTATTATAGTACAGTAGAAGGAACAATGGATTTGGCATCAGGAAACCTGAGTTCAGGCTCCAGCATGTCATATGAATCAGTCTCCTCATCTGTTAATGAGGCCACTGAATTGATGTTTCTGCTGAGTGTTCTTTGGTCCAGTGCTGGCCCAAATTTCTTGGTTGGGTGCATCAGGCTATTAATTAAATTTTGGAGTTTCAGAGGGTGACCAGCTCCTCTGAGGGTTCCATAAATGAAGAAAGAAACACAATGCAAATACAGTTCTGTAATTTTCCTGGCGATTTTCTGTTCAGGTTTCTTGTGAAACACGTTCCATGCGTCATAGATTCCAACTCATACACTCTGAAATTGACAGTTGCCTTTGCCTTCATCTGGGCAAAGTAATGGTCCTACAATTTTAATTATATTATGAATTTTATTTTTGATTTTTATTCCTAGTAGAAATAATGGTCTGGATGTGAGAGGAAAGTGTTAGAACTTTTTTTTAAAGTTAGAAATGGACCCCCTCCTCCAACAAAAAAAGCTCCTTTCCATTTCCATTATAATTTGAAGGGATCATCTTTGTTTAGAGGTGAGAGAGCTTTGGAATGCTATATGTAAAAACTAATAGGGCCTATATATCTATTAAAGAAATTTAATCAATAATTACCCTTCCAAAACAGAAAGCACCAGGCTCAGAGTGGTTCACTGGTGAATTCTACCGAACACTTAAGGAAGAAATTGTACCAATTCTCTACAATCTCTTCCAGAAAGTTGAAGTAGAGGGAATACTTTTTAAACCATTTATAATACCAGGATTACCTTAATACCAAAACCAGACAAAAACCAAGAAAGGAAAACTGCATTCCAGTATCTCTCATGAACATAGGTGCAGAAATCATCAACAAAATATTAGCAAATCGATCCAACAATGTATAAAAAGAATAATACACCACAACCTAGTGGGATTTATTCCAGGTGTGCAAGGTTTGTTCGACATTTGAAATACAATTAATGTAATCTATCCCATAAACAAGCTATTGAAGAAAAATCCTATGATCATATGAATAGATGAAGAAAAAGCATTTGACAAAATCTACCACCCTTTTATGATAAAAACTCTTAATAAACTAAGACTAGAGAGAAACTTCCTCAATTTGATAAAGAACAGCTACCAAAAAACCTATAGCTAACATCCATACTTAATGGTGACAAACTAGATGCTTTCCTACTAAGATAGGGAGCAAGGCAAGCATGTCTACTCTCACCACTCCTATTAAACATTGTACTGGGAAGTCCTAGATAATGCAGTAAGACAAGAAAAAGAGATAAAAGATATTAGGAAAGAAGAAATAAAACTATTTTTTTCACAGATGACATGATTGTCTATGTAGAAAATCCCAAAGAATCAACAACAACAAAAACACTGTCTTGGAAATAATGAGTGATTATAGCAAGGTTGTAAGATACAAGGTTACCATGCAGGCTGGCCCGGTGGCTTAGCGGTTAAGTGTGCGCACTCCGCTACTGGTGGCCCGGGTTCGAATCCCGGGCACACACCGACGCACCACTTCTCCAGCCATGCTGAGGCCACGTCCCACATACAGCAACTAGAAGGATGTGCAACTATGACATACAACTATCTACTGGGGCTTTGGGGAAACAAAAAAAGGAGGAGGATTGGCAATAGATGTTAGCTCAGGGCCAGTCTTCCTCAGCAAAAAGAGGAGGATTGGCATCAGATGTTAACTCAGGGCTGATCTTCCTCACAAAAATAAATAAATAAATAAATAAAAGATGCTGAACATCTTATATTAATAGGGAATTGCAAAATAAAACATCAATGAACACACCCATGTTCACAGCAGTACTATTCACAATAGCCAAGAAATGGAAGCAACCCAAATGTTCATCAGTGGATGAATGGATAAACAAAATGTAATATTTACATACAATGGGATACCATGCACTCTATAAAAAGGAATTAAATCCTATCATATGCTACAACATGAGTGAACCTTGAGGATATTATGTTAAGTGAAATAAGCCAGTCACAAAAGGACAAATACTATATGAGCCCACTTATATGAAGTATCTAAAGTAGTCAAATTCATAGATATAGGAAGTAGAATGATAGTTACCAGGGGCTGGGGAAAGGGGACAAAGAGGAGTTATTGTTTAAAGAGTACAGAGTTTCAGTTCTGCAAGATAAGAAGGTTCTGGAGATCTGTTTAACAACAGCGTAAATATACTTAACACTATTGAACTGCACACTTAAAATGGTTTAGATGGTAAATTTTATGTGTTTTTTTACCACAATAAAAAAAATGATCAGCTATTTAAAAAAACAATGAGATACCACTATATAATAGAATAGATACACCTATTAGAATAGCAAAAATCTAAAACACTGACAATATCAAATGCTAGTGAGGATGTGAAGTAATGGGAACTCATTACTGGTGGGACTGAAAAATGGCACAGCCACTTTGGAAGACAGTTTGACAGTTCCTTACAAAACTAAACATACTCTTACCATATGATCCAGTAATTGTGCTCCTTTGTATTTAACCAAAATGAGTTGAAAACTTGTGTCCATGCAAGAACCTACACAAAGTATTTATAGCAGCTTTATTTATAATTGCCAAAACTTAGAAGCAACCAAGATGTCCCTCAATAAGTGAAAGATAAATACACTATGGTACATCCACACAATAGAATATTATTCAGCAATAAAAAGAAGTGAGCTATCAAGCCACGAAAATGACTGAATATCAATCAAATTAAAGAATATAAGGAGCTCCCATAGCAAATACTAGAGGGATGAAAGTAAGAATCATTAACGGGATTTGATGCTCTCAAATGAAGAAACCTTTCTGATGACGTTTATGTAAACTGGCAGCTTGGGGGGCCGCCCCGTGTCTTAGTGGTTAAGTGTGCATGCTCCGTTACTGGCGGCCCTGGATCGGATCCAGGGCGCACACCGACGCACCGCTTCTCCGGCCATGCTGAGGCCGCGTCCCACATACAGCAACTAAAAGGATGTGCAACTATGACATACAACTATCTACTGAGGCTTTGGGGAAAAAAAAAAAAGGAGGAGGATTGGCAATAGATGTTAGCTCAGAGCCGGTCTTCCTCAGCAAAAAAGAGGAGGATTGGCATGGAAGTTAGTTCAGGGCTGATCTTCCTCACAAAATAAATAAATAAACAAACAAACAAACAAACAAACTGGCTGCTTGAGATTTCCTCATTAGATCTATAAGGAAGACTTATAAATGCCTCAGCAAACCCCTTAAGTGCATATTGCTGAGTGAAAGAAGCCAATCTGAAAAGGCTACATAAGATTCCAACTATATGACATTCTGGAAAAGTCAAAACTATGGAAACAGTGAAAAGATCAGTGATTGTCAGGGGTTCAAGGGGAGGGATGGAGAGATGAATAAGTGGAGCACGGGAGATTTTTAGGGCAGTGAAACTATTCTGTATGATACTGTAATGGAGGATACATATCATTATACATTTGCCAAAACCCATAGAATGTACAGCACAAAGAGTGAACCTTAATGTTAACTATGGACTTTGGTTAATAATGTATCAACACTGACTCATAAAAAAAAGAAGAAAAACTACATTAAAATGTTATTTATCTTCAAAAAATGATAGTACTTGCCCTACTTATCTGTCAGAGTGTGGGGAGGTACTAATGGGATTGAGAAGAGTGTGATAGACTTGAGTTTGAACTTTGGCTCTGCTGTTTATTAGCTGTGTGATTTAGGCAAATTATTTAACTTCTCTGAGATGTGGTTTGTTTTTCAGAAAAACGGAGTTAATAGTGGCTATCTTCCAACATTATTGGGAGGATTATGAACAGGAATGAATAAAAGAGCTTTGGTGTGGGTCCTGGCACAGAGTAAGTGCTCAGTATCTGATAGTCTTTGAAGCAAAAGATTGGAAACAGCTGAAATGTCCATCAGTAGAGGACCAGGTAAATAAATATTGTGTGATCTATCCATACAATAAATATTTTGCAGCTATAAAAAAAGGATGAGACATTCTGGAAAAGACAAAACTATAGGGACGGAAAGCACATTATTTGTTACCAAGAACTTGGAGAGAGATTGCCTCCAAAGGGGGAGCACAAGGGAATTTCTCAGGTGATGGAAAGGTTCTGTTTCTTAATTGTTGTGCTAGTGGGTATACCACTGTGTGTGTTTATCAAAACTCATAGAACTGTACAACAAAGTGATTTTTACTAAGTATAATTTTAAAAAATAAATAAGAATAGGAAGAGGAATTTTTAAAAAGCTTTTAGAAAAGCTAATAATAGCCTTACAATTGTGCAAGTTCTCAAAACATTCAAGGGTATTTCTTTCAGTGAAAAAAAGTTTCGCTTAGAATCAAATTTTTCAGAATAGAAGTCCTTAAAGATCATTAAGCCCCCCTCCACATACACTCTCATTTTTTTATTTTATTGAAGTCATAATAGTTCATAACATTGTGAACTTTCAGTTGTACGTTGTTGTTTGTCAGTCACCATATATATGTGCCGCTTTACACCTTATGCCCACCCCCCAACCCCCTTCCCCTCTGGTAACCACAAATTTGTTCTCTTTGTCCGTGTATTTGTTTATCTTCATATGAATGAAATCATACAGTGTTTGTCTTTGTCTGTCTGGCTTATTTCGCTTAACATAATACCCTCAAGGTCCATCCATGTTGTTGCAAATGGGGCGATTTTGTATTTTTTATGGCTGAGTAGTATTCCATTGTATATACATACCACATCTTTCTTTATCCATTCATCAGTCAGTGGGCACTTGGGTTGCTTCCATGTCTTGGCTATTGTGAATAATGCTGCAATGAACATAGGGGTGCATAAGTCTCTTTGAATTGTTGATTTCAAGTTCTTTGGATAAATACCCAGTAGTGGAATAGCTGGTTCATATGGTATTTCTATTTTTAATTTTTTGAGAAATCTCCATACTGTTTTCCATAGTGGCTGCACCACTTTGCATTCCTACCAGGAGTGTATGAGGGTTCCCTTTTCGCCACATCCTCTCCAATATTTGTTATTTTTTGTCTTGGTGATTACAGCCATTCTAATGGGTGTAAGGTGATATCTCAGTGTAGTTTTGATTTGCATTTCCCTGATGATTAGTGATGTTGAACATCTTTTCAAATGCCTGTTGGCCATCTGTATAACTTCCTTGGAAAAATGTCTGTTCATATCCTCTGCCCATTTTTTGATTGGTTGTTTGTTTTTTTGTTGTTGAGCAATATGAGTTCTTTATATATTTTGGAGATTAAGCCCTTATTGGATATAAGATTTGCAAATATTTATTCCGAGTTGGTGGGTTGTCTTTTTGTTTTGTTCCTGGCTTCCTTTGCCTTGCAGAAGCTCTTTAGTCTGATGAAGTCCCATTTGTTTATTTTTTCTTTTGTTTCCCTTGTCTGAGTAGACATGGTATCCGAAAAGATGCTGCTAAGACCGAAGTCAAAGAGCGTACTGCTTATATTTTCTTCTAGGAGTTTTATGGTTTCAGGTCTTACCTTCACGTCTTTAATCCATTTTGAGTTAACTTTTTTGTATGGTGCAAGATGATGGTTTACTTTCATTCTTTTGCATGTGGCTGTCCAGTTTTCCCAACACCATTTATTGAAGAGATTTTCCTTTCTTCATTGTATGTTGTAGGCTCATTTGTCAAAGATTAACTGTCCATAGATGTGTGGTTTTATTTCTGGGCTTTCAATTCTGTTCCATTGATCTGTGTGTCTGTTTTTGTACCAGCACCATGCTGTTTTGATTACTATAGCTTTGTAGTATATTTTGAAGTCAGGAATTGTGATGCCTCCAGCTTTGTTCTTTTTTCTCAGGATTGCTTTAGCTATTTGGGGTCTTTGGTTGTTCCATATGAATTTTAGGATTCTTTGTTCTATTTCCATGAAGAACATCATTGGGTTTCTGATTGGGGTTGCATTGAATCTGCAGATTGCTTTAGGTAACATGGACATTTTAACTATGTTTATTCTTCCAATCCATATACATGGAATATCTTTCCATTTCTTTATGTCATCTTTGATTTCTTTCAATAATGTCTTATGGTTTTCATTGTATGTCTTTCACCTCCTTGGTTAAATTTACTCCTAGATATTTTACTCTTTCTGTTGCGATTGTAAATGGGATTGTATTCTTTTGTTTTATTGCAGTAACATTGGTTATAACATTATATAAATTTTAGGTGTACATAATTATGTTTCGATTTCTGTGTAAATTACATCATGTTCACTGCCCAAAGACTAATTAAAATCCATCACCACACACATGTGCCTAATTACCCCTTTTACCCTCCTCCCTACCCCCTTCCCCTCTGGTAACCCCCAATCTGATCTCTGTCTCTATGTGATTGTTGTTGTTTTTATCTTCTACTTATAGGTGAGATCATATGGTATTTGACTTCCTTCCTCTGACTTATTTCTCTTAGAATAGTACCCTCAAGGTCCATCCATGTTGTCACAAATCACCAGATTTCATCATTTTGTGTGGCTGAGTAGTATTCCGTTGTGTATATATACCACATCTTCTTTATCCATTCATCCCTTGATGGGCACCTAAGTTGCTTCAAAGCCTTGGCTATTGTGAATAATGCTGAAATGAACATAGGGGTGCATGTGTCTTTACGCATTCATGTTTTCATGTTCTTTGGATATATACCCAGCAGTGGAATACGTGGATCGTATTGTAGTTCTATTCTTAATTTTTTGAGGAATCTCCATACTATTTTCTGTAGTGGCTGTACCAGGTTGCACTCCCACCAGCAGTGTATGAGAGTTCCCTTCTCTCCACATTCTCTCCAACACATGTTGTTTCCTGTCTTGGTAATTATAGCCATTCTGAAGGGATGAGGTGATATCTCATTGTAGTTTTGATTTGCATTTCCCTGGTTAATGACGTTGAACATATTTTCATGTACCAACTGTATGTTCTGTATATCTTCTTTGGAGAAATGTCTGTTCAGGTCTTTTGCCCATTTTTTAATTGGGTTGTTAGATTTTTTGTTGTTGAGATGTATGAGTTCTTTATTTATTTTGGAGAGTAACCCCTTATCAGATAAATGGATTGCAAATATCTTCTCCCAATTGTTAGGTTGTCTTTTCATTTTTTTTTTTTATTGTTCTTTTGCTGTGCAGAAGCTTTTTAGTTTGTTGTAGTCCCATTTGTTTATTTTTTCTATTGTTTCCCTTGCCTGGTCAGACATGGTACTTGAAAATATGCTGCTAAGACAGATGTTGAAGAGCATACTGCCTATATTTTCTTCTAGAATTTTAATGGTTTTAGGTCTTACATTCAAGTCTTAAATCCATTTTGAGTTAATTTTAGTGTATGGTGTAAGATAATAGTCTACTTTCATTCTTTACATGTGGCTGTACAGTTTTCCCAGCACCATTTATTGGAGAGACTTTCCTTTCTCCATTGTACGTTCTTGGCTCCCTTGTGGAAAATTAGCTGTCCATAGATGTGTGGATCTATTTCTGGGCTCTCGATTCTGTTCCATTGATCTGTGTGTCTGTTTTTGTGCTAGTACCATGCTGTTTTGGTTACTATAGCTTTGTGGTTCATTTTGAAGTCAGGGATGGTGATGCCTCCAGCTTTGTTCTTTTTTCTCAGGATTGCTTTGGCTATTTGGAGTCTTTTGTTGCCCCATATGAATTTTAGGATTCTTTGTTCTATTTCCATGAAGAATTTCATTGAGATTCTTACTCAGGTTGCATTGAATGTGTAGATTGCTTTAGGATGTATGGATATTTTAGCTATGTTAATTCTTCCAATCCAAAAGCAGAGAATATCTTTCCATTTCTTTGTGTCTTCTATTTCTTTCCACAATGTTTTATAGATTTCAGTGTACAGATCTTTCATCTCTTTGGTTAAGTTTATTCCCATGTATTTTATTCTTTTTGGTGCAATTGTAAATGCGACTGTATTCTTAATTTCTCTTTCTGCTACTTCATTGTTAGTGTATAGAAACGTAACTGATTTTTGTATGTTGATTTTATATCCTGAAACTTTATCATCTTCATTTATTATTTCTAAAATTTTTTTGGTGGATTCTTTAGGGTTTTCTGTATATAAAATCATGTCATCTGCAAATAGTGACAGTTTCACTTCTTGCTTTCCAGTTTGGATCCCTTTTATTTCTTTTTCTTGCCTGATTCTTCTGGCTGGGACTTCCAATACTATGTTAAACAAGAATGGTGAAAGTGGGCATCCTTGTCTGGTTCCCGTTCTTAGCAGCATAGCTTTCAGTTTTTCACCATTGAGAATGATATTAGCTGTGAGTTTGTCATATATGGTCTTTATTATGTTGAGGTACTTTCCTTCTCTACCCATTTTATTCAGAGTTTTTATCATAAATGGATGCCGTATCTTGTCAAATGCTTTCTCTCCATGTGTTGAGATGATTATGTGATTTTTATTCTTCATTTTGTTAATGTGATGTATCACATTGATTGATTTGCAGATGCTGAGCCATCCCTACATCCCTGGAATAAATCCCACTTGATTATGGTGTATTATCTTTTTAATGCATTGTTGTATGCGATTTGCTAGTATTTTGTTGAGGATTTTTGCATCGATGTTCATCAGTGATATTGGCCTGTAATTTTCTTTTTTTTATATTGTCCTTGTCTAGTTTTGGTACCAGGGTAATGTTGGCTTCATAGAATGAGTTAGGGAGTTTCCCCTCCTCTTCAGTTTTTTGGAAGAGTTTGAGAAGGATAGGTGTTAAGTCTTCTTTGAAAGTTTGGTGGAATTCACCAGGGATTCCTTCTGGTCCTGGACTTATTTTTTGGCAGGTTTTTGATGACTGTTTCAATCTCCTTACTGGTGCATCATCTATTCAAATTCTCTATTTCTTCTTGATTCATTTTGGAAGTTCTATAATTCTAAGAATTTCTCCATTTCTTGTAGATTATCCAATTTTTTGACGTATACCTTTTCATAGTATTCTTTTTTAATCTTTTGTATTTCTGAGGTGCCCATTGAATTTATCCCCTTTCATTTCTGATTTTATTTATTTGAGCCTTCTTTCTTTTTTTCTTGGCTAGTCTAGCTAAAGGTTTGTCAATTTTGTTTATCTTTTCAAAGACCTAGCTCTTAGTTTCATTGATTTTTGTTCTTTTTTTTCTTTTTTTAGTCTCTATTTCATTTATTTCTGATCTGATTTTTATTATTTCCCTTCTTCTACTGATTTTGGGCTATGTTTGCTCTTCTTTTTCCAGGTCCTTTAGGTGAACTGTTAGATTATTTGAGATTTTTCTTGTTTGTTGAGATAGGCCTGTATTGCTATAAACTTTCCTCTTAGAACTGCTTTTGCTATATCCCATAAAATTTTTTTATAATTTTATTTATTTATTTTTCCCCCAAAGCCCCAGTAGATAGTTGTATGTCATAGCTGCACATCCTTCTAGTTGCTGTATGTGAGACGCGGCCTCAGCATGGCCGGAGAAGCAGCGCATCAGTGCACGCCCGAGATCCGAACCCGGGCTGCCAGCAGCGGAGCACGCGCACTTAACCGCTAAGCCACGGGGCCGGCCCTATCCCGTAAATTTTGGCATGTCATATTTTCACTTTCATTTGTCTCCAGGTATTTTTTGATTTCTCCTTTGATTTCTTCATTGACCCAATCGTTGTTCAGTAGCGTTTTCTTTAATCTCCACATATTTGTGTCTTTTCTGGTTTTCTTCCTATAGTTGATTTCTAATTTCATACCGTTGTCATCAGAAAAGATGCTTGGTATTATTTCAATCTTCTTAAATTTATGGAGACTTGTTTTGTGGCCTAATATCTGATCAATCCTGGAGAATGTTCCTTGTGCCTTTGAAAAGAGTGTGTATTCTGTGGTTTGTGGATGGGGTATTCTGTATATATCTACTAAGTCCATCTGGTCTAATGTGTCATGTAAGGCCAATGTTTCCTTATTGATCTTTTGTTTCAATGATCTATCCGTTGGTGTAAGTGGACTGTTAAAGTCCCCTACTATTATTGTGTTACTGTCTATTTCTCCTTTTATGTCTGTAAATAGTTTCTTTATGTATTTAGGTACTCCTGCATTGAGTGCATAGATATTTACAAGTGTTATATCCTCTTGTTGGATTGTTCCCTTGATCATTATGTAGTGCCCTTCTCTTGTTACAGTTTTTGTTTTAAAGTCTATTTTTTCTGATATAAGTATTGCTACCACAGCTTTCTTTTCATTGCCATTTGAATGGAGTATCTTTTTCCATCCCTGCACTTTCAGTTTGTGTCTTTAGGTCTGAAATGTGTCTCTTGTATGCAGCATATATGTGGGTCTTGTTTGTTTGTTTTTTTTTGTGAGGAAGATCGGCCCTGAGCTAGCATCTGCCAATCCTCCTCTTTTTGCTGAGGAAGCCTGGCCCCAGGCCAACATCCACGCCCATCTTCCTCCACTCTACATGTGACGCATGCCACAACATGGCCTGACAAGCGGCATGTCAGTGTGCTCCTGGGATCTGAACTGGCGAACCCCAGGCCGCCACAGCGGAGCATGTGCACCCAACTGCCTGTGCCACCGTGCTGACCCTGGGTCTTGTTTTTTTATCCAATCAGAACCCCCATGCCTTTTGATTGGAGCATTTAGTCCATTGATATTTAAAATAGCTATTGATAAGTATGTACTTATTGCCATTTTGTTACTTTTTTGGTGGGTGTTTTGGTAGTTCTTCTCTGTTCATTTCTTCTTCTCTTGCTCTCTTCCCTTGTGGTTTGATGGCTTTCTTTAGTATTATATGTTTGGGTTTGTTTCTATTAATTTTTTGTGTATTTATTATAGGCTTCTGGTTTGTGATTACCATGAGGTTCATATATAATGCCCTACGTATATAGCAATCTATATTAAATTGATGATCTCTTTAGTTTGACCTCTTTCTAAAAGCTCTATTCTTTTACTACCCTCCTCCCACATTTTATGGTTTTGATATCAAATGAAACCTCTTTTTGTGTGTGTGTGTATCCATTACCCTCTTATCATGAAAATAGGTAATTTTAGTATTTTTGTCTTTTGACTTTCAGATTATCTTCATAGGTGGTTGATCTGCTACCTTAACTGTAGTTTTGCCTTTACCAGTGATTTTATTGCTTTCTTTTGATAATTTTCTTATTTGTGGTCTTCTTTTTCCCACTTAAATAAATTACTTTAGCATTTCTTGTAAGACTGGTTTCTTGGTGATAAACTCCTTTAATTTTTGCTTGTCTGGGAAAATCTTTACCTCTCCCATCATTCTGAATGATAACCTTGCTGGGTAGAGTATTCTTGGCTGTAGGTTTTTGCTTTTCTGAACTTTAAATATATTGTGCCACTCTCTTCCACTCTGTAAGTTTTCTGCTGAGAAGTCAGCTGATAGCCTTATGCATAACTTTCCCCCTTTGTATATAACTTTCTGCCTCTCTTGTGGCTTTTAGGATTCTCTCTTTATCTTTAATTCTAGACATTTTAATTATGATGTGTCTTGGTGTGGGCTTCTTTGGGTTTATCTGTTTGGGTGCTCTCTATGCTTCCTGTACCTGGATGTCGGTTTCCTTCCTTAGGCTAGGAAAGTTTTCAGCTATTATTTCTTCAGATAGATTCTCTGGCCCTTTGTCTCTCTCTTCTTCTGGGCACCTATAATATGGATATTAGTACACTTGATGTAGTCCCAAAGGTCCCTTAGACTGTTCTCATTCTTTTTAATTATTTTTTCTTTTATCTTTTCAGCTAGGTGATTTCCACTTCTTTCATCCAACTTGTTGATCTGTTCTTCTGTATCATCTACTTTGCTATCGAGTCCCTCTAGTAAGTTTTTCATTTCCAGTATTGTATTCTTCATTTCTGATTAGTTCTTTTTTATATTTTCCAGTTCTTTGTTGAAGTTCTCACTGAGTTCATCCATTCTTCTCCCAAGATCAGTGAGCATCCTTATGACTTTGTTTGAACTCTTTCAAGTAGATTATTTCTGTTTCATTTAGTTCTTTTTCTGGGGTTTTGTCCTGTTCCCTTACTTGGATCATATTCCTTTGCCTCCTCATTTTCTCTCTTTCTCTGTGCTTATATCGATCTATTAGGTAGGTCAGCTACGTCTCCTGATCTTGGAGAGGTGGCTTTATGTAAGAGATGCCTTATGAGGCCCACCAGTGTGCTTCCCTCTTGTCACTAGATCCAAATGTTCCAGGAGTGACCCTTGTGTGGGCTACATGTGTCCGTCTGTTGTGGCAGGGTTGCTTTTGCTGCAGGTGCCAAGGAAGACTAGGCTGTCCCCCTGGCCAGCTTGTTGTAATGCTCAGCCATGTGTGGCTGCTATGGACCCTTCAGTCACTTTTATTGGTTGTTGGGATCCCCAGCACAGTTGGCTGCAAGGTCTAATAGCACATTCCTGTTGCCATTTTTCTGTTAAGTGAGTAGACCCCCAGCCTGGCTGGTTGCTAGGCTCAGGGGCTTACACTTGCTGTAGGCCTCCCGCCTGCAAGGCTCTTGTCAGCCCTCTCAGGATTGCAGCTGAGTGGGGCTGGCCCCAGGCATGGGAGCATCCAAATGTTTCAGGCTTTGGAAGATAGGGCTGATCCACTATGTGGCTGTTTGAGAAGCACAAGTCTTCTGCAGCTGACAAGCCCCACTGCCCACAGGGCCACACATAGTATCAACACAGTCCTGCCCCATGTGCACACCCCGACCCCCTGAAGTGGACCCAGTCACCCACTGCAGAGGACCCACACACACCACCAGCACCCCACACACTCCATATCCTTCTCATGCACACCCTACCCTGCAAAGAGGGACCTACTCACTGGGCTGCAGATGATGCAGGCACCCCACCATTTCAGGCCCACAAGTTGTCTGAAGGCTTGGTGTTGGGTGGGGCCAGTCCATAGGGAGGGCTTCCTGCCTTGGCTGAGCTGGATTTAATTGCTGCTCTAGTCAGTGGGGCAGACCCTGGGCTAACAGGGCAGGGGAAGAACTCTAATGGCATCTGCCAACGTCTGTATCAGCATGCCTTTACTAGGTCACAATAATGGCTGCCACCAATGTCTCAGTCCCTAGAGAGGTCTCAGCTCTCACCGAGATGCACCCAGAGCCTATCAGGTGAGTAACTTTTCACCAAAGGACTGTGCACCTTTCTTTCTGGTGATTTTATGTTGCTTTCTGAAATGAGTAAATTTGTGCATGGGCCCTTTAAGAGTCGGCTCTTTTTTCCTTATATCCCATATCTTTTCTGGGGATATTCCCCATTGTTGTTAGTAGCCAACAAAGCCAGATATTATGACACTCGTCTCCATTGTGCTGAGTCCAAAAACTGCTTATAGCAGTAACGCTTCCCTGCTCAGATCCCCCACTCCTCCAGGGAAGGCTGCATACCTTAGGATTGCTCCTGGCCAGCAATGAAGTGCTGCAGCTTGCAAAGGTGGCTTTTTTCTCTCCAGAGAGGAATTTTCTCACCTCAGTCAGCACTGTCCCTTGTTGTGGGAGGTTTTTTTTTTTAATCCAGTTTTCAGTTCCCTCTCAGGGGTAATTGTTCCAAGAGTAGTTGTAAATATGTTGTGTCCATGGGAGAAGGTGAGTTGAGAGTCCGCCTATGCTGCCATCTTGACAGCAACCACTCTGGGATTGTCTTCTTGAGTTCTCTTTCTGTAAGTTTGTTATTAGAGTATAGAAATGCAACTGATTTTTGTAAGTTGATTTTGTACACTGCAACTTTGCTCTAGTTGTTGATTATTTATAATAGTTTTCCAATGGATTCTTTAGGGTTTTCTATATATAAAATCATGTCATCTACAAACAGCAAGTTTCACTTCTTCTTTGCCAATTGGGATACCTTTTATTTCTTTTTTTTTTTTTTTGCCTAATTGCTCTGGCCAAAACCTCCAGTACTATGTTGAATAAGAGTGGTGAGAGTGGGCACCCTTGTCATGTTCCTGTTCTCAGAGGGATAGCTTTCAGTTTTTCAGCATTGAGTATGATATTGGCTGTGGTTTTGTCATATATGGCCTTTACTATGTTGAGGTACTTTCCTTCTTTATGCATTTTATTGAGAGTTTGTATCATAAATGGATGTAGGATCTTGTCAAATGCTTTCTCAGCATCTATTGAGATGATCTTGTGGTTTTTATTCCTCATTTTGTTAATGCCATGTATCACATTGATTGATTTGTGGAATCATCATCATTTATCGAACCATCCCAGTGTCCCTGGTATAAATCCTACTTGATCATGGTGTATGATCCTTTTGATGTATTGCTGTACTTAGTTTGCCAATATTTTGTTGAGTATTTCTGCATCTATGTTCATCAGCAATATTGGCCTGTAGTTTTCCTTCTTTGTGTTGTCCTTGTCTGCCTTTGGGATCAGGGTGATGTTGACCTCATAAAATGTGTTAGGAAGTGTTCTGTCTTCAATTATTTTGGAATAGTTTGAGAAGGATAGGTACTAAATCTCCTTTGAATGTTTGGTAGAATTCTCCAGAGAAGCCATCTGGTCCTGGACTTTTATTTTTTGGGAGGTTTTTGATTACTGTTTCAATCTCTTTACTTGTGATTGGTCTATTTAGATTCTCTATTTCTTCTTGATTCAGTTTTGGGAGGTTGTATGAGTCTAAGAATTTATCCATTTCTTTTATATTGTCCAATTTGTTGACATATAGTCTTTCATTATATTCTCTTATAGTCCTTTGTATTTCCATGGTATCCATTGTAATTTCTCCTCTTTTGTTTCTAATTTTATTTATTTGAGACATTTCTCTTTTTTTTCATAGTGAGTCTGGCTAAGGGTTTGTCAATTTTGTTTATCTTCTCAAAGAACCAGCTCTTAGTTTTATTAATCCTTCCTACTCTTTTTTTGGTTTCAATTTCACTTATTTCTGCTCTAATTTTTATTATTTCCCTCCTTCTGCTGACTTTGAGCTTTTTCTAGTTCTGTTAGGTGTGGTTTACAATTGCTTATTTGAGATTTTTCTGGCTTGTTAAAGTAGGCCTTTGTTGCTATGAATTTCCCTCTGAGGACCGCTTTTTCTGCATCCCCTATGAGTTGGTATGGTGTATTTTCATTTGTTTCCAGATATTTTTTGATTTCTCCTTTGATGTCTTCAATAATCCATTGGTTGTTCAGTAGCATGTTGTTTAGTCTCCACACTTTTGTCACTTCTTCAGCCATTTTCTTGTAGTTGATTTCTAGTTTCATGGCATTACGGTCGGAAAAGATGCTTGATATGATTTCAATCTTCTTAAATTTATTGAGGCTTGCCTTGTTTCCCAACATATGGTCTATCTTTTAGAATGTTCCATGTGCACTTGAGAAGAATGTGTGTTCTGCTGTTTTTGGATGGATTGTTGTATATATATCTCTTAAGTCCATCTGGTCTAGTTTTTCATTTAGTTCCATTATTTCCTTGTTGACTTTCTGTCTGGTTGATCTATCAACCAATGCAAGTGGAGTGTTAAAGTCCCCTACTATTGTTGTATTGCTGTTAATATCTCCTTTTAGATCAATTAATAGTTGCTTTAGGTACTTTGGTGCTTCTGTGTTAGGCACATATATATTCATAAGTGGTATGTCCTCTTGGTGGAGTTTTCCTTTTATCATTAAGTACTGCTCCTCTTTGTCTCTCATTGTCTTTTTTACCTTGAAGTCTACTTTGTCTGATATAAGTATAGCAACACCTGCTTTCTTTTTTTTGCCATTAGATTGCAGTAGCGTCTTCCATCCCTTCACTCTAAGCCTGTGTCTGTCTTTAGAGCTGAGGTGTGTTTCCTGGAGGCAGCACATTGTTGGGTCTTGTTTTTTAATCCGTCCAGCCACTCTTTGTCTTTTGATTGGAGAATTCAGTCCAGTTACATTTAGAGTTTTTATTGATATGTGAAGACTTAGTGCTGCCATTTTATCACTTGTTTAACGGTTGTTCTGTATTCCCCTTGTTTCTCGTCCCATGTATTTTGGACTGCCATTTCAGTTTGGTGGCCCTAGATGATTGTTTTCTCAGTTTACTCTTTATTTATCATTTGTATCTCTGTTCTGATTTTTTGTTTAGTGATTACTGTGAGGGTTGTATAAAAGATCTCATAGATGAGATAGTTCATTTTCTGATAGCCTCTTATTCGCTTAGTCTAGGCAGATTTCATCCCTTTCTTTTCCCCTTCTAAGTTATTATTGTTGCAAATTTTTCCCTTTCATGTTGTGAGTTTGTGGTTAAAATGAAGTGATTATATTTATTTTTGATGTTTTCCTTCTGTTATTTTTAAAGTTATAATTAAGTGTTTGCTGATCTGTTCTGATAGAGAGTTGCCATTTTCTGATTTTGTCTGCCTATTTATCTCCTTGCTTGAGGCTTTGTAAAACTCTTTCGTTTTTTTCAGGTATGAGGGTATTCTTAATCATTTCTTTTAGTGGGGGGGGTCTTGTGGCAATGAACTCCCTCAGCTTTTGTTTATCTGGGAAAGTTTTTATTTCTCCATCATATGTGAAGGATATTTTCACTGGATAGAGTATTCTTGGCTGAAAGTTTTTGTCTCTCAGAATTTTGAATATATCATTCCACTCTCTCCTAGCCTGTAGGGTGTCTGCTGAGAAATCCACTGAAAGCCTCATAGGGGTTCCTTTGTAGACTATTTTCTTCTGCCTTGCTGCCCTTAATATTTTTTTTTGTCATTGACTTTTGCCAGTTTTACTAATATATGCCTCAGAGAAAGTCTTTTTACATTGATGTAATTAGGAGTTCTATTAGCTTATTTACTTGTAATTCAAGCTCTTTCCCCAGGTTTGGGAAGTTCTTAGCTATTATTTCTTTGAACAAGTTCTCTGCTCCTTTCTCCCTCTGGCATACCTATAATCCTATGTTGCATTTCCTAATTGAGTTGGATATTTCTCAGAGAATTTCTTCATTTCTTTTTAGTCTTAGTTCTCTCTCCTCGTCCATCTGAAGCATTTCTGTATTCCTATCTTCTAGATTGCTAATTCTGTCCTCTATAATATCAGCTCTGCATTTAAGGACTCGAGATTTTTCTTTATCTCAGTCATTGTGTTTTTCATCTCCAACATTTCTCATTGGTTTTTCCTTATACTTTCAATCTCTTTTGTGAAGAATTCCCTCTGTTCGTTAATTTTGTTCCTGATTTCATTGAACTGTCTTTCTGAGTTCTCTTGTAACTTGTTGTGTTTTTTTTTGATAGTGATTTTGAATTCTCTGTCATTTAGATTGTAAATTTCTGTGCCTTCAGGATTGATTTCTGGGTGTTTATCTTTTTCCTTCTGGTCTGGAGTATTAATATATTTCTTCATATTATTTGATAGGGTGGATTTATGCTTTTGCATAGTGATAGTATCTGGCCCCAGATTCCACCTGCTGCCACTGGGGGGAGAGGACATGACCTGTGTATTCTGAGCATGCCATTATCCCTGTCAGCTGTGCCTGTCCAAGCCTGAGCCACTCCTTGGGACTGCAGCGGCCCTGAGAGCTCTCCCACTGAATGGGAAAGTGATCACACAGGGGCTCAGGGCTGCTGCCACCTGTTCCCACTGTCCTGCCAAGATGCACTCCCCCTGCATGTCTGCAGCAGTACTATGGGCATTTGCAGCAGCCAGGAGCTCATTTGCCTGGGCACGCATATGCACCGCCATCTTCTCCTAGGTTGCACCAGCAGTTGTGCTTGGAGGGCAAGGTCTCCCCACTGGGCCCAAGCCTGAGCCCCTCCCTGGGACTGTGGAAGCACTGTGGGTTCTCCCACCACATGAGAAAGCGATTGCATGGGGGCTCAGGGCTGCTGCTACCTGCTCCCACAGTCCTGCTAAGATGTGCTACCCTTTTGGGGCCACAGCAGTGCTATGCGTGCTCCAGCTAGGAGACCAGTCGCACACCTATACAGGACTGCTGGGGGGGCTGGAGAGTGTTCATATATCTCCACCACCTCCCCAGGGGTAGTCCATCCAGCTTCAGATGTATAGCTATGTGAGTTTCTCAGACATCCTGATGTGTTGTGTGGGTATCCTCCACTGATCAATGAGTGTCCATTTAGTTGTAGTTCAAAGGGTGAGAAACAATGGGAACAGCTCACTCCACCATGTTGCTGACATCACTCCCTACACTCTCATTTTACAGAAGGAGAAACTGGGGACCAGAAAGAAGGGATTTTTCTCCAAGGTCACATGCAAAGTAGTGACAAGCTAGGACTTAGACTCCTCCTCAGTTCAGGACTCTTTCTCCTACATTTTATCTGTAACAATTTGCCTAATTGGTTTTAGATGTTTTAAGCAATATAACCAGGGGGAGTTTCATTCCAAACTTTCCCCTGAAATTCAGTAAGTTGTGAAGTTATAAAAGCTGAATCTTTTACTGTTTTTTAAAATTGAGGTAAAATTCATATAACATAAATTTCACTATTTTAACCATTTTAAATTATAAAATTCAGTGGCATTTAGTACATTCACAATGTTGTGCAACCATCACCACTCTCTAGTTCCAGACATTTTTATCACCCCAAAATTAAACCCCATACCCATTAAACAGTCACTCCTCATTCTCCCTTCCCCTCAACCCCTGCCAACCACTAATCTGCTTTCTGTCTCTATGAATTTCCCTATTCTGGATATCTCATATAGATAGAATCAAAAAACATATGGCCTTTTGTGGCTAACTTCTTTCATTTAACAGAATGTTTTCAAGGCTCATCCATGTTATACTGTGTATCGGTACTTCATTCCTTTTTATGGCTGAATAATATTCCATTGTATGAATATATCACACTTTGGCTATCCATTAATTAATTGATGGACATTTGGGTTGTTTCCACCATTTGGCTGTTGTGAATAGTGCAGCTATGAGTATTCATGTACACGTTGTTGTTTGAACACTGGCTGTCAATTCTTTTGGGTATACGCCTAGGAGTGGAATTGCAGAATTGTATGGTAGTTCTGTGTTCAACTTTTTAAGGAACCACCAAACTGTTTTCTACAGTGGCTGCATCATTTCACATTCCCACCAGCAATATGTCAGTATTCCAATTTCTCCACATCCTTGCCAGCATTTGTTATTTTCCTTTTTTTTTTATTATAGCTATCCTAGTTGGTATGAAGTGGCATCTTATTATAGTTTTGATTTGCATTTCTGCAATGAGTAATGACTCTAACCATCTTTTCATGTGCTTATTGGCCATTTGTATATCTTCTTTGGAGAAATGTCTATTTAAGTCCTTTGTCCAGGGTTGTTTGTCTTTTTGTTGTTTAGTTTTAGGTGTTCTTTATGTATTCTGGATACCAGACCCAATATATGATTTGCAGATATTTCCTACCATTTTGTGGATTGTATTTTCACTTTCTTGATAGTGTCCTTTGAGGCACAAAAGTTTTTAATTTTGATGAAGTCTAATTTATCTATTTTTTGTTGTTGTTTGTACTTTGGTGTCATATCTAAGAAAGTATTGTCAAACCCAAGGTCATAAAGATTTACCCGTATGGTTTTCATCTAAAAGTTTTATAGTTTTAGCTCTTACATTTAGATTTTTGATCCATTTTGAGTAAATTTTTCTATATGGTGTGAGGTAAAGGTACATCTTCATTCTTTTGCATGTCAATATCCAGTTGCCCCAGCAGCCTTTGTTGAAGAGGCTATTCTTTCCTCATTGAATGGCCTCAGTACCCCCATCAAACTCAATTAACCATAGATGTATGGGTTTATTTCTGGAATCTCAATTCTGTTCCATTGATCTATATTTCTATCCCCATGCCAGTACCATACTGTTTTGTTTACTGTAACTTTGCAGTAAGTTTAGAAATTGGAAAATGTGAGTCCTCCAAATTTGTTATTCTTTTTTGAGATAATTTTGGCTGTTCCAATTCCCTTACAATTCCATATGAATTTTATGATTAGCTTTTCTATTTCTGTACAAAGGCCACTGGGATTTTGATAGAGATTGCATTGAATCTGTGGATCACTTCAAGAGTATTGCCATCTTAACAATATTAAGTCTTCTCATACATGAACACAGGACATCTTTCCATTTACTTAGGTTTGATTTAATTGCTTTCAACAGTGTTTTGTAGTTTTCAGTGTATAAGTCTTGCAACTCTGGTTAAATTTATCCATAAGTATTTTATTCTTTTTGATACTATTGTAAATAATTTTTTTCTTTTTTTATTCATCTCAGTGCTCTTTATTGTAAAAATTGGAAACAACTTAATTGTTCTATTATAGAGAAATAAAGATACTGTAGTCTATCCAAAGAATAGAATTATTTTTTTTCCAAATAACTTAATGACAGGAGGGAAAGCTCCAGAGATATTAAGATACACTAAAATAACAATTTGAGAAATGCATGTATTCATTCAACAAATAAAATTAATTAAACATGAAATTGTTTCTTAATTTTCTTTTAGGATTGCTCACTATCAGTGTATAGGAATACAACTGATTTTTGTGTGTTGATTTTCTATCCTCCAAATTTGCTGAATTTGTTTATTAGCTCTAATAGTGCTTTTGAGGATTTTTAAGGATTTTCTATATAAAAGGTCATGTCATCTCTCAATAGAGATAGTTTTAGTTCTTCCTTTCCAATTTGGATACCTTTTATTTCTTTTTCTTACCTAATTTCTCTGGCTAAAACTTTCAGTACAATGTTGAATAGAAGTTGTGAAAGTGGGCATTCTTGTCTTGTTCCTGATCTTAGGGGGAAAGCTTTCAGGCTCGCACCATTGAGTTTGATGTTAGCTGTGGGTTTTTCATAAATGCCCTTTATCACATTGAAGAAATTCTCTTCTATTCCCAGTTTGTTGAATTTTTTTGTCGTAAAAGTTTGTTGGATTTTGCCAAATGATTTTTTTGCCATCAACTGAGATGATCATGTTATGTTTTTTCCTTCATTCTATTAATGTGGTATATTACATTGATAGATTTTTTTTATGTTGAACCACTCTTTCATTCCTGGGATAAATCCCACTTGGTCATGGTGTATAATCCTTTTAATAGGCTGCTGGAGTCTGTTTGCTAGTATTTTGTTGAGGATTTTTGTATCTATATTCATAAGAGATATTGGTCTGTAGTTTTCTTGTGTCTTTGTCTGGCTTTGGTGTCAAGATAATGCTGGCCTCATAGAATGAGTTAGGAAATGTTCCCTCCTCTTCTATTTTTGGAAGAGTTTGAGAATAATTGGTGTTAATTGTTCATTAAGTGTTTGATAGAACTCACCAGTGAAGCTGTCTTGTCCTGGACTTTTCTTTGTTAGAAGAGTTTTGGTTATTGAATCAATCTCTTTACTTGTTATAGGTCTGTTCAGATTTTCTATTTCTTCTTGAGTCAATTTTGGTAGTTTGTGTGTTTCTAGGAATTTGTCCATTTTATCTAGCTTATCTACTTTGTTGGCATTCAATTGTTCATAATATGCTCATAATCCTTTTTATTTCTGTCAGTAGTAATGTCTCACTTCCATTTCTGATTTTAGTAATTTGAGTCTTATCTTCATTTTTCCTAATCAGTCTAGCTTATGGTTTATAAACTTTGTTGATCTTCTCAAAGAACCAACTTATAATTTCATTGATTCTCTATGTTCTTTTTCTATTCTCTATTTCATTTACCTGCACTCTGATCTTTATTATTTCTTCCTTCTGCTCTCTTTGGGCTTAGTTTGCTCTTCTTTTTCTAGTTCCCTAAGTGATAAATTTAGGTTATTGATATGAGATCCTTCTTCTTTTTAAATATAGGCATGTACAGCTGCAAATTTCCCTCTGAGCACTGCTTTCACTGCATCCCATAACTTTTGGTATGTTATGTTTTTGTTTTCATCCCAAAATATTTTCTAATTTCCCTTGTGATTTCTTCTTTGACCCACTGATTAAGAATGTTTTGTTTAATTTCCACATATTTGTGAGTTTCTAGTTTTCTATTTTTGATTTCTAGTTTGCAAAAGATACTTTGTATGAATTCAATCTTTTTAAGTTTATTGAGGCTTGTTTTGTGGCCTAACATATGGCCTATCCTGAAGAATGTTCCATGTACACTTGAGAAGAATGTGTGTTCTGCTGTTGTTGGGTCTAGTGTTCTCTATATTTCAGTTAGATCTTGTTACTTTATGGTGTTGTTCAGATCCTGTATTTCCTTATTGATTTTCTCTTTAGTTGTTCTATCCGTTATTTAAAGTGTTGGGATATTGAAGTCTCCAACTATTATTACAGAACTGTTGATTTCTCCCTTCAATTCTGTTACCTTTTGCTTCATGTATTTTGGGGCTCTGTTGTTAGGTGTGTATATGTTTATAATTGTTATATCTTCTTGATGAATTGACTCTTTTATCAATATGTAATTTTCTTTTACTAAGTTTAGAGAGTTTGTTATTATTTTTGGCCAGCTAAATCCCCCAATTTGAGGAAGTGGTGTGTGTATGTGTATGCATGTGCTACTGGCCAGTGGGGTAAATAACAAGGGTAAAAGGGGCTACTTGATCTTTAATTCCATGGGAGGTCAGCAGCATATTTTGTTGTTGGCTCTGAAGCCAGCACAAAATTGGATCATTTACTCCCTAGTCTAATAACATCCTATAGCTAGGTTGAGAATGAGTCAGTGGACTTATTGTGAAGGGAAGCCAGGCCTTCATTGAGGCCTTTGTGAAAATCTCCCTCTACACACAGGTAACAATTGGAATCCAATCTATTCCACATTCAGCAACAAATATTCTCAGGTCTACAGTATCACTACTCAATAAAATTAAAATGTAGTGGCAATTTAAGGCTTTTCTTCATTGCTTTCTTATTTCACTGTCATCTTTTTCCTTACTTCTTTTTCTTCCTCTGTTATTCACCAACTGTTTTATTTTCCCTCTTTTCTTTCCATCTTTCCTTTTTCTTCTCCACTTCTTCTTTTTTTTGCCCTTCTGTCTCATGCATCTTTCTCTCTGATTTTTCCTTTTCTCTATTATTCCATTTACCAAGTGACTTGCATTATTGCACACTAGCTGTGAGACTAAATATTTTATGTTTGCATCAATAGGGATATGTTAATAGAAATAATAACCATAATTTTGTTTCTTTGTGGGGGAAAAAGTGTACAAATTAAAATAAAAAGCCTATACTCTATCACCATATAACTAAAACTTCTGTGTTGACAGCAAATATACTGGAAAAAAAGGAAAAAAAAATTTAAGCCTGGCAAGAAAATTATAATAGCTGGGTCCAAATGTCCACCTTTCTCTCTATGAAAATTATCTAAATACAAAGATGGCAGCAAGGCTGCCCTAAGAAACACCTTCTTCAGAAAGCCCCTTTGGCTTCAAAGCCATGAACTTAAGGCAAAAGCCAGTGTTCCTTAGGTTGTCTGTCACACTGACAGTTGGCCCTGTTGAAAGTCCTGATTGAGAGAAGAATGAAATATAAAAGCACCTATTGGGTTTAATCACTGCTAAATGTGGTGGTGGCAGTAATAGCCTTGTGTTCCTTTCTGAGTGAGGCTCTCCTTAATTCTCTTGCAGATTGATAAAATTTGGAAATCTCCATTGAATTTTAGGTTTATTTTCCATTTCTATTATTTTAATCTTCCCTTCGGCTGTAGGCAGGCTGGAATGGGCTAGGAAGACTTGGCAGTTTAAATCTTTTACAAGATAGTGATCTAGCCCTTTAGTTTTGAGATTGGTGTACTGTGTGTGAGTATATATATTTATCACACATAGTCACTTTCTTTGAAAGTGAGGGTGCACAACTTTCTCAGCCATCTCTTTCCTATAAAGCCATTGAAGTAATATCAAGGTCTGAAGCTAGCACATTCTGGTTCTAGGGAGTCAAGAGTTATTTCCTTGAAGGGTTTGGCCTAACAAAGAACCTTCAAGAGTAGGCAGTAATAATACTGTGATTGCCGTTAGTAGCCCCAACTCTCCTCTGGGAGGTAGGCATTACTTGCTCTCAAATATTACCTCCCCATATCTGGTAAACAGGAAGAGTGACATTTTGAAGGCACTTTGGTTTACTGGCAATGTGTCTGCTTAGCCAGTGTGGTTGAACAGCCATGGCTCAGCAATAAGCAACATGTATCTTAACCATAGAAATACAAGTTTTGGTTCTTTTTCCCTTCTTTTAAATGCCACCTGAAGATGGCTTTCACATTGCCTTCATTTCTTGAAGAACACAGAACTCTGCTTAGAAAGGAGGCTTATACCCTGCACAGTTCCATCCTGATTTTTACTGAACCCATCTCTCTGAGATTTTTGGTCATTGGAACTCACATGGAACATTCCACTTTGAGCTTGTGTTGGCAAAGCAGCTGGTATTGTTAAGAAAACCCAAGGGAAACTTTTAGACTCTGTTCCTGCCTCCCACATAGCTAAAAAGGAACCTAGACTGAATATGTCGGAAAGGGCCTTTGGAGACCATCTGTGTTATGACCACCTCATAATACAGATGGAACATTCAAGCCCAGAGTTGAAAAAAGGAACTTGCTCAAGGTCACACAGTCAGATAATGATGGACCTCTGCCTTGAGAAGACTGTTCTTCCTCCCTAGTTGTATGTTAAGGAGGAATCTGACAGACATATCTGTTTAGACCACTAACTCTGTATGTGTGTGTGTGTGTGTGTGTGTGTGTGTTTGTGTGTGTCAACATTTTCACATATTCCATATGGTTTAACTTTTAAAAAAACTTTATTTGGGATTAATTTTATATTTACAGAAAAGTTGCAAACGTAGTACAGAGAGTTTCCATACACTCTTCACCCAGTTTCTCCTAATGTTATCATCATACATTACTGTGGTACATTTATCAAAACTAAGAAACCAACATTGGTATATTACTATTAACTAAACTCCAAGCTTCATCCAGCTGTCATCAGTTTTTCCATTAAGCTCCTTTTTTTTAATGCCAGGATCTAATCCAGGTTACCACATTGCATTTAATCATCATGTGTCCTTAGTCTTCTCCGGTCTGTGGCAGTTTCTCAGTTTTTCCTTGTTTTTCATAACTTTAACATTTTTATAGAGTACTGGTCAGATGTTTTGCAGAATGTCCTTCAATTTGTGTTAGTCTCATGTTTTTCTCATGATTACACTGGGGTTATTGGTTTTGGAGAAGAATACTAGAGGTAAAGTGACATTTTCATCACATATCAAGGGGTACATAATATCAATAAGATTTATCATTAGTAACTATCACTACTTAACTTTGATCACTTGGTTAACATAGTGTTTACCATGTTTGTCCACTGTAAAGTTACTACTTTTTGCCTTTCCATTCTCTATTCTTTGGAAGTAAGTCACTAAGTCCAGCCCACACCCAAGCTTGCCCTCCCGGAAAGAGGAATATCTACATGTATTATTTGGAATCATCTGTAAGGAAGATCTATCTCTTCTCCACCATTTATTTATTTATTTAATCATTCATTTTTATGTGTACAGACTCGCATATAGTTATTTTATGCTTTAAGTTTTAATTCAATACTACCTCATTTATTTTGTTGCTCGAATTGTTCCAGTTTTGACCATTGGGGATTCTTTTAGGTTGGCTCCTGTGTCTCTTTGAAATGCCGCCTTCCTTTTATCTTTGTGGTACTTCCTTATTTTCTGGTACTACAAGATACTCCAGATTCATCTGGTGTTTTCCCTTCCCAAGCCCTAGGATCAGTCATTTCTCCAAGGGACTCTGGTTCCTTTTATTGGAGAATTGTATTTAGAAACCAAGATCTGGGAATCGTCATTGTTACAGAGCTGTCGTTGCTTCTAGGCTTTCTTAGTAGACAGAGCTAGGTAATATATGTTTGTATACTAACCCATGTATATATACATACCTATAATTGTTTTTATGTCTTCTATCTATCTGTTTGTATATATGTTAAGCTAAACATGAGTTCATACTGATGTCTCCAACTCTAATCCAGTACTACAGGGTTCAGTCTAGCCTTCCTTTCTTGTTTATCTGTAACTTCCCTCTCTAACAGTGAGCATCCTGCCTTTCACCTTCCACCATGCATTTATTTATTTGTTCAACCCTAGTATACGTGTAAAGTAGTTTCAGAATTGTTCACTCACACCCAATAAGAAACAAATTTACCAACTAAAGGACAGTGTTAATATATGGTTCTTTTGTCTTTACCCTTATAGTTTCCAGTAAAAACACAATTTTCCAAAGTTAACTTCATACTCCCACCCAGTGCAGTTATGTTACACAATTGTAATACAGTTAGATTCATTTGTCATAGTCTGCATTCCATCCTGGATCCCTCAACATCCTGTTTGATTTTTTAATTTGCATACATTAAGGCTCATTTTCTGTGAATCATAGTTCTATAGGTTTTGACAAATGCATAGTATCAGGTACTAACCACCCGGTACCATACAGAAGAGTTCTATCACTCTCAAAGTTCCTCTTTGTGTCCCCTTTGTTATCAACCAACCTCTTTTCCCCCAACACCTGGAAACTACTGATGGGTGTTCCATCCCTATGGTTTTATCTTTTCCAGAGTGTCATATGAATAGAACCATATAATATGTAGCCTTTTGTGTATAGCTTCTATCTCTTAGCAAAATGCACTTAAGACTCATTTATGTTCTTGTGTGCATCAGTAGCTCTTTCAAATAGTTCCTTTATATCACTGAATAATATTACATTGTAAAGATGTTTATCCATTCTCCTGTTGAAAGACATCTGGATTATTTATAGCTTTTGGAAATTATGAATAAAGTTGCTATAAACATCTACATGCAAGTTTTTGTGTGGACATAAGTTTTCAGTTCACTTTGGTATATACCTAAGAGTGCACTTGCTGGATTGTATGGTACATCTATATTTAAACTACTAACTTTTAACACAATCCCTTTCCAAGAAGTCTGGCCTGAGGATATGTATATGGTGTAGTAGGGTATCTGCCACTGAGCTCGATTGGAATAGTGATGATTTTCATACCATATTCCACATGGATGGAAAATGGAATATCCACAGATGTCTCCACCCAGGGTGCCAGGAAGATGAAATTTCTGCAAATGACCACTAGATGACAGGGTACTTTCTGGCGCCCTGGGAGTTGGAACGCTTTAGAAGATTCTGGGAAACTGTTAAAATTGTATCACCCTCTCCTCTTCTCTTTTCTTGGTAGAGGGATATTTGAGCCAAAATCAGGAAATAGAATACAAGATTTCTGGCTCCTAGCATGTACCTCCCTACTGATTCAGGAAGTTAAACTTGGGTTTCATGTTTGCAAGGATTCCAAGAGATAAACTTGTGTAATGATAAATTTTGGGTTAGATAACGAGTTTTGACCTGGAATGGGGTATGCGACATTGTGTCATGTTTGTGTCCCTTGCTGACTTCACTGCAAAATAGAAAAATCTTGGAACCTGAATGCCTGGATTCTAATACCAGCTATTTAGTGCTCAGCTTCTTTTAGCCTCCTATTTATCATCTGTAAAATAGTGATAATAACACCTGCCCATTCATGCTCACAGGGTTGTTTGCAGGGATCAACAGAAGATAAATAATATGAAATATATTAAAGTATTTTATAAATTTAACATCACACAAACGTGAATTCTTAATGATCAAATCAGACAGAATATAAAATGCTACACGTTAGGTGGTATTATACATTAATAAATCAGTCTCGAAGATACAATCTGTTTTCCCTCCATCAGGAGGGGTAGATGTTTAGTTCTTAAAGTGACCCAGTATTTTCCTCAAAACTTAGTGGGTGGGTAATTTTTTCTTTTTGTTCTAGCAGTTGTAGAAAATACATCAGCTTGATTCTAGATTGAGCTGATTTTATTGGGTAATTCCTCGCCCTCACAAAATCCACATTATTTCAGCTTACCAAGAAAACACTGGCACATTCAGTAGATATTACTATTTGGGGTTCCAGTTGGGATTCTTGATTGACTCTGGTGCTTTGGGCCCAGGTTATCCCCTTACCTTTGGTGTGTACCAGGGTCCAGCAAACCCCAACTTTAGAGGTGGCTCTATCTTTAGCCTAGAAATCATCTGTAGTTTTTCTAGCTCAAAGCTCAAAGAAAGATTTGGCTTCTAAGGAGGAAGAATGTACTCTTTCTCTTCACAGAAGCACAGAAACCAATAGTCATCAAAACACTGTCACCATAACTGTGGTCAGATTCTTTTAGACCTTGACATTGTAGCTCAGCATTACTCTCTCCCTAAAAAAAAAAAAAAAAAAAAAAAAAAAGGCAAACTAGGGGAAAGAGCATCTACTCATTGTAATCTTCTCAGCTTACTTATCTGCATTTGAGAAAGCCTTCACCTTCTGGGCTCCCTTGCCTTTCTGAGACAAAAAATAAGCCCCGTGTGTGTGGGCCTGCATATAAGAAGTGAGTGTTGAAAGTATCTTTGACATCTGTCTTGTGGCATGTGGCACTTGCAGTTGTTTGTAATAGAGTCAACCATAGACTATTAGCTAATTTGGGATGTCCAGTTCTGTCCCTTCGTTTTACGGTTGGGGAAACTGAGACCCAGACCAAAAAACCAATAGCTCTAATTTGCTAGGTAGGTCTCGTTTTATTACTGGTCACGTGGAGTGAATCTTAACAGGAGCTAGAGTAGGTATTGGGCATGTAGATAAAGGACTCTGAAATGTCCCTGGCTCCAATCTTTATCTTCCTCCAGTGAAAGGGGCATAGCTTAACCGGAAATAGCTGACACAATGTAGAGCACTGGAGGGATGGATGTGTGTATATGTATGTATGTATTAACAACCTTGTTTTCAATTATCTACTTTCATTTTGCCTCTAAGTCCTGCATTTTTCCTCCTCCTCCTGTCAGAAGTGTTTAGTAAATATGTGCTTTTTTGGTTTGTAAATGAAGGTAGAGTTAAAGAGTGTCCTTAGTTTAGGAATGTTGTGTGCTCATCTGGCTAAGTGTGTATAGCTGTGTATGGGGGCAGGTGCTGGACTCAGGATAGTAATACTTCCCCAAAACTGGAGCTTTTTAATAAGAGCAAATGGTCTATCTTTTGTCTTGCAGAGCCCAGTTTTATTAATGGATTTGAGATACTGTGTGCTAGTCTGTGCCTGAAAATATCTTTATAAGTAATTGAGCTGCTTCTTCCTCCTTTCTCCCCAAATATTCCCTTCTATTTATGATAAAAAATCAATTTTGATGCCTTTAACTGTCCTTTTAGCACTTTCTCAGAGGTTTTTTCTGTGTCTGGACAAGCCAAATTCTATCCCCCTATACTGAACAACCTACCCAACATTCTCTCCGTAGACAAACAAGCTTCCTTTCTGGGTGATATAAATCTGTGAAACCCTCACACACTGTAGTGAAACTGGACTTGCTGATGCCAAACTCAGAACAGAAAGACCCTGTAGGAAGCCATTGCCAAGGATAAGATTGATTGTTACACAGGTGTGTATCTGCCCACTTCCCCTGCTCAGTGGAACATTTGTCCAGACTGGCAAAGAAAAGCTTAGCCTAGGGCCATGAATCTCACTCAATGACATTTTAATATTGGAGATAAAAGCAAGGCTACAGCCTAATTCATTCATTTGCTTTAGCATTCTTTTTAAAACATATAACATATTTTCTAAATATTAAATTTTGTGAAAGGGGATTCATTTCGTAAGTTTTATCTATTATCCTACCTAGGCAAAATCTCCTCCCTCACTATTCACAGAACGCATAGCTTAGTTAGTGAGACAGACTGCACAGATGTATGGGGAGTGTTGAGTGACAAAGCCAGTCCTTTGGGAGTTTAAAGCAAGGTAAGGTTATGTTGACAATGTCAGGTCAGAGAAAGCTATAAACTTTCCCTTCCATTCTTACCCTAATAATGACACAGAACAAACCCAACCAGAATCTTTCTCAAATCCATGTGTGAAGTTTTATTTGTCAAGGACTAAGCAGAATGCCTGGAGAAAAGCATGCATAGCAGAACTTCTTTCGTTCTTTAAAGTGTAATTTTTTCCTTGCCCATGCATTCTTGTAGAGTGTCAGTAGAGCCCTGGACACCCTAGGACAGAAGTGAGGTGTGCAAAGGGGGAATAGGGAGAGATGACCTGAATAAACTTTACATTTTTTTAGTTGTACTTCCTCCTTTTCTTTATTTTTATGTGGGCTTCTGGGTGTACAGTTATGGACTGTCAGAGCTGAAAGAGTCCTCTGAATACCATTTTATCTACCCCTCCAACCTCAACAAAATTTATAGATGGAGCAGTTTCTTGTAGTAGAAAAAGCGTGGGATTTGGAAAGAAGAATTGTGTTCTAGTTCCAGCACAAGCACTAACTCTACTCTTGGGGAAGTCATTTGATCTCTCTGAAATTCAGTTTCCTTATATGTAAAATGGAGGTGATAATCCTCATAACACTGTAAGACCGTATTGGTAGTCCCTAAGACCGCCCCCAGGTTCGTTGATGTGCTAGAAAGACTCACAGGACTCAGAAGTCATTATAAGTAGGCTACAGTTTATCCCAGCAAAAGGATAAAAAACAGGATCAATAAAGAAAAAAGGTACATCAGGCAGAGGCTAGAGGATACCAGGTGCAAGCTTCCAAGAGTCCACTCCCAATGGAATCACACATGAACTGCAGAAACACATGCAAATTGTTTTCTGCCAGGGAAGCTTGCTTGAGCCTAAAAGTCCAGGGTTTTTACTGGGATAACTGCAGTGACTGATTGCAGTTACTGAAACTCCAGACCCCCCAGAAGGAAAGCAGGTGTTCACCATAAATCACATTTTTTATGCAAACTATCCAGACAGGCTGGTACAGTGTGGTTCAAGGCTTCAGACATACATGGCGCCCTTATTAGTTAGCACAGGGAATATTCTAAGACCTCAGTTCCCAGAAACTGGCCAAAGGCCAGTCATACATGTAGGCCCTTTGGAGAATGTACAAGATTTGAGCAACTCAGGCCTGCTAGATTAACTCTTTCCTTCACAAATAGGTATTAAATTATTGTGAATTTAATGTGTTGCTTTATCATATATATATGATATATATGTATACATATATCATACATATGTATCCATATATCATACATATGTATCATATACATATACATACATATATATCATATACATATACATACATATATATCATACATATATGTATATATAGGAAAAAGCAGTACATTATAATATACATATATCATACATATATATCATATGTATGATAAAGCAATACATTAAATGTATTATTATTAAATGTAATAAATATATCATAAAGATCATATGATATATCATATATATTATAAGCAGTACATTAAATATGAGAGATTATTATTATTACAAATAAGTAATGAAGGCCAGAGCTGTTCTAGGGTGTGACTGAACACAGGAAGAATGGAAATTTGCAAGGCAACTCCTCAGAACAGTGAATGGGAGGCTGTGAAAAAAATCCCACTGAGGATTTTATTTTTCTCTACGATAGAGATAATTTTATCACTAGAACCATTCTGTCCGTCTCCAGTTTGACGTTGTACTTTCTTATCAGTAGCTATATATTTCTTGGAGGAGTTTGCACAAGCCAAACCGTTCCACCACCCACAATGGAGTTTTGGCAAAGAAGTGACCCTCCCAAGGAAGGTGCAAAATTGAGCCTCTGGAGAAAGGCATAGACAGGTGCTTCTTGGCAAACCTTGAGCAAGCCCAGTGAAAGACTATGATTAATAACATGATGACTAATACCAACAGGGAATTTGAGTCTGAATTGAATTGAGATGAATTTATGTGAACCTGAATACTGTTGGAATATCATTTTGAGCTAAATACCAGTCTAGATCCCCAGCCAAACCCTAATCTTCTTCTCAAAAAAAAAAAATGCCCTCTAAGGGTGAAGAAGAAGACTATGGAAAAGAAGTTTGGGCATTGTACACTAGGATGATTTTCTTGTGTGGAGGGGACAAAGAGGGTCATCCTGAAGAGGCACACAAATTCATTCCTAGAACTGCTAGAAGCATTTACCAAGGGATAGTCTGTATCATCAATAGAAGCCAGTAGATTGGAGAACAGCTTGGGGGAGGGTGGATCTTACAGATGGACGACAAGCCTCCTGATAGAACTTTGGTGGGGGAGTGCATGTTAAGAGTGTTTTAGCTGCTGTCAGGCTCCTCCTCTGCTTTATACCTGTATAGCTGCTTTAGCCAACCCCACACAACCACCTAAGAGGGGGACCTGAGGCAGTTGCCCTTATTCTGCATATAAGCTAAAACTAGCTCATTTGTCTTGCTGGTATATTCTTTTACCTTTTATCTTGGAAGTACATGAGCCATATCAGTGGTTCTCCTCGAATTGGCCCTCTGCTGTCAGACGTATTGAGCATTATCTGAGGCTCTTTCTGAGTCCCCTGTTCCAGGTGGCCCTGGAAAGTTTTCATGTACAATATAATGTAGGCTCTTTTTTGTGCTGGCAGCAGAGGACAGAGAACACATGGAGGCCCTGCCATCAAGGGAGACCATTGCTTCTTCTGAAGTAAAGTAATTGTCAGGTTGTGCTTAAAGAATTAAGGGATTGAAGCACTCCTTGCTCCACCTTATCATTCCTTAGAACAGCTTCTCCTACCCCTTACCCCAGTTAAAATACTAGCCCTTAACATTTGTTAGGCATTTTACGCTTTTATAACACTTTTAGGATTTGATAGAATTATTTTATTCTTAAAGTATTTTTGTTCATGCTCCGAGGCAAAGTTCAAATGCTGTTTTTTTTTTTTTTTTTTTTTTATTATTTATTTTTTCCCCCCAAAGCCCCAGTAGATAGTTGTGTGTCACAGCTGCACATCCTTCTAGTTGCTGTATGTGGGACGCGGCCTCAGCATGGCCGGAGAAGCAGCGCGTCGGTGCGAGCCCGGGATCCGAACCCGGGTCGCCAGCAGTGGAGCGCGCTCACTTAACCACCAAGCCACGGGGCCGGCCCCTCAAATGCTGTTTTTGAGATTGGATTGGTGGTTACCAGAGGGGAAGGGGGAAGGGAGGAGGGCGAAAGAGGAGATTAGGCACATGTGTGTGGTGATGGATTGTAGTTAGACTTTGGGTGGTGAACATGATGTAATCTACATGGAAATCGAAATATAATGATGTACACCTGAAACTTATATAGTGTTATAAACCAATGTTACCTCAATAATAAAAATAAATAAGAAAGATAAAAAACAAAAACAACCAAATGCTGTTTTCTACAAAAAGAAATTTAATTTTAACTTCTTCTGATCTCTTGAGGAACTTTCCATGATGCTTTCTTGGTATTTAACCACGTTTCCTACTTTTATTCTAATTATTTATATACATATCTCATTTATTAGACTATAAAATCTTCAGTGGCAAGATGTAGATAGGGTCCATCAACAACTAGCATATAGCAGACAAATAATGAATAATGGAGTATAAATAGAGTAGAAAACAAACAAATGCTTGAAGCTTAGATATCTTTTCCAAAGTCATTTACTCTAATTACTGGCAGGCCTGGAACTTGAATTCAAATTTTCTCCTAATCCTGTACTACTATTTTAAATTATCCACCACATTGCTTACCTTATCCTGGCTTCTTACTGCAGATCACATTTACTCTTCAGAAGGAGGGACATAAGCAAAGTCTCTAAGTCAGGAAAGGCTTTAAGGAGGTGGTGGACTTTGACATATGGGTATAATTTCATTGGGTGAGATGCAAAGAGGTGGGTGTTTCAGACAGAGCTAACAGTGAAAGCACAAAGATAGGAGGAAGAGCATGGTCTGTGGAGTAATGAGGCCAAGCCTAATTACCAGGGCAGCAGGAATTGTTTGGGGACAGGTCTCGAAAGCCATGCAGAAATGTCGATATGTGATGTGGTAGGAAATAAAGGCCCAGGCAGGCAGCCTTATATGGAGGAATTGTCTGTAGTAGGGAGGACTTAAGGTTTTCTGGTTTGCCAACCCTTTTTGGAGGTTAGAATGATGGCAGGGATGTAAGCCCCTGAACCTCCTGCCTCGTGGCTTGGTCAACGCTGAATATGAAATATATTTTACTAAAGTATTCTAACTTGTTCAGTAGCATAAAATGTTAGTTGTCAAATTTCCAAACCTAAGCTCAGAGGAGACCCTCTTGCAAGTTTGAAAGAGTTTCAGAACTCTTTGTCATGGTAATGAGGATTTTGCCTTGCCTAGGAGATGCCAGCTCCTAGAGGCCTCTCTCTGGCACTCTAAATTAGAGTAGTTTAAAGTAAATGGAGTTCCTGAGGGAGAGCATGTGTCCTTAAGCCACCCTCTCCTCCACATTTTTAACCCCTCTGGATTTACCTCTGGGGAATACTGTCATTCAGCTACCATTTGGTTCAGGGCACTCAAGTTCTTACCTACTGTCCAGGCTTTCAAATATCCATTTCATCTGGTTGGTGTCCTGTATTGCAAAGACTTACCAAATTTTCAATCAGTTCATCCCTGCCCTGTCCTCAAGAACAGCAAGTATCAAAAAACTATTGGCCTCCACTAACAGAGCTACACCACACCCTGGTAAGAGGGTAAATCTTAGTATAAACAAAAAATTTAAAAAAAAAATTTCATGTACGCCAAACCTCTCTCTTGTTCTCTCTCCTTTTTCTCCTCCCCTACCTTTCTCTCCCTCTTCTCTCCCTCTCACTCCCTTCTCAAACGTACATCTTATGGTTTGTTGTTTGATACCATTTGCATATTTGACAATGGGCAAAAATATAAAACTCCTGCTCTCATCTCTTCACACCACTAACCTCCTGCTGCAGTTGTCTCTGCAGGAGATCCTAGCAATCTCTCCCAACGTTCCTTTCCAACCAATATGCTCTTATTCTTTCTCGGGAGAGCCGTGGAGCTTCACCAAAGTCTACTTTGTAATTATTCCAAAAGGCGGCCTCTGAAAGCTAAAGAGAGAAAGAGACAGAAGGTGGTTAGTGGGAGCTGGTCCCTTGCAACAGAATTGTGAGAAGCAATGTGGAATAATAGAAGGAGCATAGGTCTGAAGACTGCATTTTGGACTTAGTTTTCTTTTAACTAACAGTTGTCCAGCCTTTACTTATATTTCTTACACATTTATGTGCCTTTAGGGTACAGATTGTGGTTCATATTTTGTCATCTGACAGTGCCTAGCACATAGTTGATGTTCAGTTGAGTCACCAGGGCCCCCACTGTGCTGTACCCTCCCTTCCCTTCTCTACTTCTCTATACCCTGGGTTCAGGTCTTGTTTCTACCACTTCCTAGCTTTGAGGCCTTGGATAGTTTTCTTAACTTCTCTGACTCTGAATTTGTTTTGCCTTACACAAAAGAGAGATAATACCTGCTTCATGGTTTTATTGCACAGATCAAATAAAATAACAGATATGAAATGTTTTATAACCTATAAAGCACTGTGAAAAATGTAAGGCAGTGTTATCAGATTAGTCATGAAATGTCAAAAAGCACAAAATTTTATCACATCCGTGAACGATGCTTCCAACTAGATTATGTTGCGTAGTTCCAGGCCTATTTACAGACCCAGGTTTGCTTAGGTTCAGCTCATTTGGGCACTTTGATTAAAGTTGACATTAGGAAAGAAAAAAATCCAGCCTTTATCTGTGTTTCAAGTTACGTCACTTGAATGTAGTTAGATTTCATTTTCCTTTGGTATCTTGGTGAAATTCCCGAAAGAATGCTCAGGAGCATTTAAAGCAGACTGGCTCTGGCAGAGGAAGTACGTTAAAGGCAATTAGTAAAATGTAAGAAACTTAGATGAAAACCAAATCTACATTCCCTCAGCCATTTCCAAGTATAAACTATATAAATCTGTGTTCTAAATTCCCCAAAGGAAATATTTTGGGGGAATCAAGCAGCAAGGATTTAATGATCCCTTGTTGCATGCCCAGTTCTGTGCTAGGTGCATGGTATGGTGGTAGATGTAAAATGGTATGATGGTAGATGTAAAATCCTGAAAACCTGCTTTCCAAGAGCTCAGATTCTGGTTGGGTACACAAAACATAGAAAAAATGAGACTTTTTTTGTTTCTGGGCCAGGCCTTAAGAGGCGGAATTTAGAGAGGCAGAGAGGAAGAAGGCAGGCAGACCTTGCCTATGTTAGGACAGTAAGCATGTTGAGTGCTTTGCATAGTGCTAGGTAAGGCTGCTGAGGTATGGTGGAGCCAGATTATGGAAGTCCTTGCAAACCTGGTAAAGGAGACTGGATTTGATACAATAAGCAATGATGATTCATTGTGAGTTCTTGAGCCAGGAGATTGAGAAAAGAATAGTGTGTTAGGAAGCAACTTGCAGGGTGATTAAAGTAGAGACAGGCACCTATTACCAAAAAGCCCATTTATTAGCTCCCCTTGTAAGATGTAGTGGTAGGCATGGAGAAGGACTATTGAAAACAAGATATAGCTAAAGAAAAGAGAACAAGAACAATGGAGATCAGAAGGTCAGGTTATATCTTATATAATCAGTCAGAATTCTGGCATCATAGGTGATTTTTGTAAAAAAAAAAAAAGTATCTGTCAGTTAGAAACAAATTTTTAACATTAAATGGTTAGTTTATGGGCTTAAAATGCAGTAGGTTCCCAGAGTCTAATCAGTGAATGGCTTCTGCACCTGACTTGTTTCAAACAGCAAGAATCTCTCTTCTCTAGGCCTTCCTAGAGCTGGGGGACCCAGCATTTATGTTAGCGTAACTGGGTTAAAGTGAAGGCCTCTATTGTTTCTGAAAAGAAATTAAGAAAGTGCCAAAGACAAACTGAACAAAATACTAGCACAAAAAGGCTGTAAACGAAGGGGAAGTTACAGGAAGATAAGAGAAAAATATTGAAGTAGCAATTTGTTCTTAGTTACTCAGGAAAGTACTGTTCACTTTTACACACACAAACCCATACACCCATACGTCTCTTCCCTCCATTAAAATTTCTGTGTGTGACCTGAACATACTGGCCTAGAATGATAGTAATAAGGCTGTGTGACTTTGAACAAGTTACTTACACTCTGTGAGAAGCTTTAATGTTCTCATTTATAAAACAGGAATGCTAATTCCTACCTGCTTCGCAGGGCTTTTGTGAGGATTAAATGCAAATCAATGTACAGCTTCTAGCACACAGTAAGTGATGGATAAATGTTAATACCATTATCATTACACATTACGAATGATAGGTCAGCTTAGTGTTGGGACTTGCTTGCATCATTTAAAGACAGAAAAAGTTTTCCCTAGCTTGCTGTTTAAGTAGTTGCTAATGTGTAGAATTTAACCCAGTCCCATCAGCAGCTGCTTAAATAGCAGCCTGGGTTTCAGTTCACATAGCTACCTACAATTGGGTTGGGGTTGTGTTGGGGGAGTGGTCAGCAGTTAGTAAATCCAGTGTATAACTTGTCCTGGGGAAATACTATATTTTTAACCTTAAAAAGTTGACTTATTCATTGTAATATAAGGTAATCCTACTCTCTAGGAATAAAGTGAGCCCACTCCTAAGGATGATGTGACTCCAGTTTAACAGGTTCAAAATCTGCATCCCTGTATTTCCCCATGAACCTTGACTATGGTGTAGCTTCACTTGGCAGAGCTCAAGAGAGAACAAAAGATACCATATGAGAGGTGTTGACGGCAAGAGCTGTTTATTGCCATTCACCTGTGAGCACTGTCTGTGCCATCCATTTATGCATACCAGACACCTGAACACTCTCCATTTATCTGCAGCACATGGAGAAGTGATGGAATGCTCATATTTTTGGAGAAATTCCCCTTCTGCTTGGATAGGTTTCCTTCTGTGTTCACCAGGACCAGGATTTTATCTAAGGGAGTAGAAAGGCCACCAGGCCTTTTCAAGGTGAAGTACTCTGTACATCTTTCCCCTTTGCCCTTGATCACTTTTATGGTTAAATAAATAAAACGTGTTTTTCAGCATAAATAAGTCGTACAGAAAATAGCAAAGAAATCACTTAGCTGCAATTAATTTGGAAATCATTGGCTCTAAGGTATCACATAATTCTCTACAGTACTTTAGTAGATAGTACAATGCTGAGCCTACTGTGGGCACTCGATCGAAATGGAATCAAATCACAATATTGCCTTATCACTGCAAAGCTTCTTGGTGAGAAATAGGTGACTGCAGAGATTTTAGATAGTATCAGCATCTAGAGCTCCCACTCTGAGGTGACAGGATTGAGCCCTAGTATATTCAAGCTGGGGGCAGAGGTAAGAAATAGCAACAGACTTTGTAATGTTAACGCACCTAAAGAATTTTTAACTCTCCATACCCATTGATTAGAAAACTTCAGCTCCTTAGTCTCAGTTCTTCATATTCTAAGAACCCAAGAATGCCTCTCTGGCAGAGGGAGCTCAGTAATGAGCAAGGCATTAGCAAAATGACAGGCTCTAAACTGATTCTGTGATGTGTTTGCAAATGGCAAGGTGCCTTTTATTAGATAGTCTCAGTAGGGGTTCTGAATTGTTAATTACTTGATCACATTTTGGACGCTGTCTTTATAATACTGGCTTTCACCTTTTCAAGGCCCGGCATCCTGGCAAAAAACACCAATTCAGACAAATTGTGGGGTAGGATGGGGATGGGAATGCCCTGTCTGAATGTGGTACAATTATTTGAGAACTGTTGTAAATATGTTGGAACATTTTGTGACCCGAAAAGGTAAATGATAGCACAAAACTGGTTGAAACAAGAAAATTGGAAAAATAGTTGGAGCAAAAGTGAAAAGGGGCCAGTAAGGGATGGGGCAGAAAGAGAGGAATAAAGAAAACATGGGTTAAGGTAACAATCTCCTTTCTCCCCCCAAAAGCCTTGACATAGGAGGTGTCAAGATGATGCTGCTTGCCCATAGTCCATAGGCAGGCCTAATAGTGGACTCATTTGATCTAATTGTATAATAAGATTTTTATCTGGGTATATAATAAGAGCTAAGTAAACTGTCTCTGCCATTGGGAGAAGATCAAAATGTGAGTGCAGATTTTCCTTTTCTTCATCCTATACTCCATGATGGCAGATGTTAGGAAGCATTTTGCTGTACCTCTCTCTCCTCTGACTCACAAGCTCATTATTTCTGCCTTTTTGCTTGTATCTTGGCCTTTAAGTGAGGCTGCTTCCGTTGGACCCTAGTGGTCCTTAGAGTTCAGAGGAAATTTAGGTTAGGTAAAGAGGTAGCCAGATAAGGGAAGAGTCAGCAATTCCATCACATTCATCTTATTCTTAACTAATTCAAGGAAAGGACCTAAAGTATCCAAAAGCTATGGAGCATATTTTCAGGTGAGCTGTTGTCTTATTTCTTCACCAAGAATGTTTTAGGTTGGCACGACAATGTACTTATGTACCATAAGTGACAACAGAATGGATGATCCTCAGAATATTTATTAAAAACTGACTGTAACTCCTCTAGTCACCAAGGGCCTAATATCTTTCAAGGTACCTGATGACTATTAAGCACTCTTACATCCATTATTTCTCTCATTTGAGCCCCCAACAGCCCCGTTAAGTAGAAATGGCAGGGATATTCATCTTCATTTTACAGGCTCACACATTAATAAAGGTGATAAAGCCATGACTACAACCCAGTGCCCCTGACTCCTAGTCCAGCATTCCTCTTGTCTACAGTCCTGACTCTCATAATTCCTCCTGAGTCGACTAGTATTAAAGTACCACTTTGATCATGTCACTCCCCTACTTAAAAATGTATTTTAAAAAGGGTACCATTCGTGATTTCAGGACCCACCCAGCCCCACCTCAACAACTATATATTTCTTTGGGCCTTAGTTTTCTCATCTGTATATAAAGATGATGATACTTATTTTCCTTCCTCAAAGTGTGGTAATTTTCAAGTGTCAGGATGGATGTGATAGTTTTACTAAACTGTAAAGCCCTCTATAGTCCTGTTACCGTATTCACTTAATTCCTTAACTTTAATTAGAACTGGCAGTGGAAAAATAATATATATGACTTTCTTAGCTGTGCCAAAATCTGCTCTTTGGTAAGGCACCAGTGTGTTGGGGGGTTTTTGGTAAGTTTGACCTGACAAAAATACCTCAAATAAATGCTAACTCTTGATTTCAGATGTTCTTCAGATTAGGAACCTACTGTAACCTCTTCTCTCCTTTCCTTCTTACTTTCCTTTCAAGGGATATTTTATATGTAAAGAGTTTAATTTGATTGCTTCAAGCAGCATGTTACTGAATTGAAGTTGCCTTATCAGTCTTGGGGTGAGTCAGTCCCACCAAAGACTGAACCCTGGCCATCAGCCCAGGCATCTCAGAAGCCTGTGATGAATAGCAGGACCGTGAGCTTTGGAGTAACTCAGTGCTAGGTTTGAATCCTGATTTCCCTCCTGCTAGCTAGGTGGGCCTGAAAGAGTTACTTAACATTTTCTGAGTCTCAGTTTCCTTATCTATTGAAGGAGATAATAATACATATCTCACAAGACAGTTGTTTGAATTAAAGTAATAAATATATTTAAAGTGCTTAGTAGAATATCATTCAGTAAATATTAGTCTCCTATCCTTCTCATACTGTGGACATAAAGGGTAACCAGGTGAGCTTGTGGATGGATGAGTATAGAATCTTCCCCTCCTGGAGCAAGTCCTTCTGAGTGCATATCTTAGAGATGGGGAGGATTACCAGCATCATATCTGAATACTAATGGCAGCATTATTATAGATATATACATGACATGTATACAGCAAAGACATCATCTTCAACAGCTGTGTTTAGTTGAGTAACAGATTTAGAAAGTGCAGACTTTAATCTATGTTTTCTCCTAGGATTTCATCACCATCTGATTTATTTTTCCTAGCTAAAAAGTGTAATTGTAGCTTGATTTCCCCTCCCCATACCCCCACACACACATCCCAGCCATCCTCCAAGAACTAACTGCCTTTTTAAAATCTGAAAAAGAAGCTGGATAAACATTTGGAAAACATGAGGACAGTGATACCTGAGGAGCTAGGGAGTTGAAGACTTTGGAATTAAAGCTTTAATGACTTTTTTTTAATAGAAGGTCCTGTTTCCTTCATGTCTGCAGGGAATAGATGACTCTAGAGATACTACATCAAAGCTTGATTCCACCCTATTGCATAGCTGGGTGAGGCAATAAGCAAGATAGAAACTGTCATTGAGTAAAAGAGGCTAAACAGAGCAGGTAGTGGAAATAGAGGGTTTTCTCTTTCCCCAAGAGGGGCTGGAGGGGAAAGGTAGCAGAGGCTTTTGCCATCAACTTCCTGGGGGAGAAACCACTGGTTCCTCTCCCCTCTCTCCCCTCTCTCTACCTAAAAACCCAGATGGATTCTGGATTCTACCTTGGGCTGTTCTGAGATTTGACAGCATTAGCTTGTCAGGATGTGGGGAAAAGGCAAGACACCATCGCCAGGATAGCCCTAGTATAGAGAGGCTAGAAGATGGGGGCTAAAAAGTAGGATTATACTAAGGCTGTGTAAAACCAACCAGTCTGAAGCCCACGGTGGAGGACAGGTTTTTCAGTTTATCTTAAACCATGTCCTACTGTGTCTACAGCCCCCTTCCACTGAGCAGTATTTTGCAAGCACCAAATAGATTGTAGGAACTTTACCATTCCCATTGCTTTTGGTTCCACAAAATATCTTAGAGATCAACAGAAAAGATGAAGGAAGGACCAGACTGCCCCATTCAGGTAGTTGTCCTCTACCAACTATTGAGTTGCTTTGAACCTTGGTTTCTGGGCCACCTGCCTTGAACTACCCTGAATCCTGGGGATTCCACCTCCCAATTTAAGAATATCCTGTGGGGAATTTTTTAAAAGATGCTCTGGAGTGGAGAGGGAGAAAAAGATGAGAACTACCACTTTTGAGGACCCACTATAGGCCAGGTGCTGTACTACTTTTTATATGTAAACCAGTTAACTCTCACAGTAACCCTATGAGGTAGCTATTACTTTTGTTTGACAGATGAGAAAAGTGGAGCTCAGAGTGTTTAAATAATGTCCCCAGCATCACATAGCTACTACTAAGTGGTAGAGCTGGGACTAGAAGCCAGCCTACTGACTTCACTCAATACTGATTAATTTATTTTCCCCACCCCTACTTCTATCCATCTCCAAAAGAAGATAGCACTATTTAAGTTTTAGCTATTATTGTCATTATCACTATTATTATTATAACATGTACCACTTGCCTCTGGAACTGAAGTAGGTATATAGAGAAAAAGAAATTAAACTGATATTTACTAAGCCCTATACTAAGCACTGAGGGGACGTATAACAGTAACAGGTAGCTACTTTTGGAGTATAGTTGAACTGTATTTGTATAGTTCAACTATACAATATAGTTATATATAGTTGGACTATATTTGTTGAAATAAATCCGATCTGTGAAATCAAAGATTTCAAACCAATCAATTGTAAGGTTAGCCACCACCACCATCATGCTGGAGCCATTCCCTAGGCCACAAAGTGCCTCTTGTCCTGTCAACACACAAGTGAGACCTAAAGATTATGAATAATCATGATTTACTCGGTGGCTGGGGCAAAGTACATCTGTTGTCTTGGAAACCTAGAGCAGCCATGTGCCACTAAATAAAATTTATGAAATCAACATTAAGAAATTTTTATTATAAATGTGCTAAAACATAATTTGATAAAGATATAGAGTATGCAGATGTGAGAGATGATGGAATGTTATATAACAGGACTGGGGATGCATTGCTAGGCTAAGAGCAGGTTTTTTTCTTTTTTTCTCTCTGCCTTTATTTCTTCATCGTTTCTGAGGAAGCTGTTAGTTTCCTTTCATAGTGTTGGCATTTGATTTTCATTTTAATTTTCAGACTATGTTTGCACTTAATTGGCACGGTGGCAGGTTCACTGCATGTTGTTTGCCTTCCGCAAACCTTGATTGTAATTGAGTCTAGGCTAGGAGGGAAATTGGAGAGTACAGCAGGCAATAAAATGCATCCAAGTGGAGTGCCATGTCATCAGGCTTTCAAACTCTGGGTAGAGCCCTGGAGAAATGTGGCAGAGCCTTCCACAATAAAACACATTTTTTTTTTAGGTTGAGAGGGGAGGTAGTGCCAAGGTGCTAAAGGCAAGAACCCTCATCTACCTAGGCCAATTTACATGTATCTTAATTGCTTTGGAAAAACTGTCATGACTTTGGCTGAGAAAAAACTATAGATTGGTTCTATAAGATTTTTTTTTAAACTACAGCGTTCCTCCAGTGCCCAAAGCTCCTTGTTCCTGAGAGAATCTCTCTGTCTCTCATAAAAATGTGCCTCAACATGGCTTGAGTCCATGGGCAGGCCATGCTTCTTGTTGCTATGGACCCATATCCAAGGTGGTACTTGGTGTCAGAGTGTGGGAATGTCTTCTGTTATTCTCTTTCTCACACACATGGCTGGATAGCTTGAGTAGGACCCAATTTTATTATCTTTGCTGTATTTTCTTTTACATCTTTTTAAAAGCTCCTTGAATTTGTTTCAGATTTGTACAACTGATTTTCTTGCTGTCATATTAAATTATATAGTATTAGAATTAGAGTCATCTAGTCCAGCTTCTCCATCCAATGCTTAAATATGTTTGTTAATATTGCTGAATTATTGACCAACACTTGAATACTGCTAGTGACAAGGAGCTCACTTTTTTCCCTATCCCCCTCCTCCAGCACCCATTTCATCTTTGGACATTGTTGATCCACATGTTGAGCTACAATCTTTCTCCCTCGAGTTATTTCCCATTGTGGTCTGACCGAAAAAGTTTAGTTTCATTTTTTTGTGATAACTCTTCAGGTATTTGAAGACAGAAGACACATTTCTTGAATTTTTTTCCCTGAGTTTAACATCAGTTTTGGGTCCCCTTGTTGTGGGCTTTTTCATCTAAATGAGTTCCAATTTGTCTATACCCCCTATCAAAGTTGATTAGAACATACATTTGTTCCCTTTCTGCCACCTTAATGACATCAAGTGTCCCCTGTTCAATTCCTTCTTTGTATCTCTGTAGATTAATCATTTTTTTAATATTAGGTCATTAGCACTGACAGGTGATTTTAATTAAAACACATACCCTCAGCCTGTCCTTCCCACCAACCCTCCTCCCTCCCCAGGAGACAAACATTCTAATTTGGCGTGACATTATCTGGCCTAACAGTGCCTGGCATATGAAGTGCCTAAAAGGTCATCTTCTGTTGTTTTAGCCTTCTGGAGAAGTTGAATTAAGTTCAAACTCAAGATGTTTTTGAAATCTTAAATCTCTCTGGGGATTTTTTTCATAACATCTTCGAACTGGATAACACTACAATAAATGAAGTATGCTGAACTGGATTAAAAGGTTATTTCCCTGGTGTGTAAAGCTAACAGAGAACATGAAACCTCCCATTAGGTCCTAGATGTCTCTGGCTGTCAGTGCAGAAATCCTGTCTCCATTAGGTTCCTAACCCACACTGCTCAGTGAAAACTGTAACCAGGAAAATACCCATCGAACTGAATCTTGAGTGGCAGGAAGGCAAAGAAAAGGAGCTATGGGAGGAGTCAGAAATAAACAGAAGAGATAAGGGACTTCATAAGCTAATAACCTGAGTCCAGGTAATCAGAGCCAAAGACCAATGAAAAACCATTATGTGAAATTAATAATAGGGAAGAAACCTCATACAAGACTGGAGCCAAGCAAAAAATGAATAATGACCAGTAACAGGCAAAGAGTAATACCAGTAAGTTAGAATATTGAAGGATAGGACAAGGGTATATATTCCAGGGAGGGATACTCACAATTAAAAGTGAGATCACATACTCAAATTACAAGTACTTTTGGTTATCATTTTCTTTGAAGATTTTCTGTGAAGCCAGGAACTTCTGCCAAGAGTTCTATAAAGTGGTAGCCCCGGAATCCTGGGTGTCTATTATAATGAGAGCAAGTAGGTAAAATGTGGTGGGTGCATACCATAGAGCATTATGCAGCAGGTAAAAGCAACAGATTAGATATACACATAGAGGTATGAATGGGTCTTTAAAACATTATTTGTAGTAAAAATTAAAAGAATGAGATCTATAGCATGATACAATTTACATAAAATTTTTAAACATACACATGAAACAGTACACCTTTTAAAAGAACATATACAAAGATACACATTTACCACCTTAGAATGGTTACCTATGAAAGAGTGTGGGAATAAATGAACAATGGCAAGAAAGAAGCTTTGCTTGGATTACTGATGGATTGAGGAACATGATAACATCAACCCTTTGTGCCTGAGACCAATAGGATAAATAAAATGCTAGGCCAGCCTGTACAAATAGAGAAGGTGACTAGATGATTAGGGAGTAAGAATATCAGTGCTATCTAGTAGAACTTTCTTTGATAATGAAAATGTTCTGTATCTGTGCTGTCCAATATGGTAACCACTAGCTACATGTGATTACTTAGTGCTTGAAATATGACTGAGGAACTGAAATTGTAATTTTAATTAATTTATATTTATATTTGAATAGCTACATGTGACTAGTGGCTACTGTATTGGATGGTGCAGGTTAGAAGTTGCAAGTGAGCCCAGATATTGACACAGAAAAGGTAAATAGATGCTATAGTTGCAGACAATACTCCTTCTAAGAAACACTTGGCCCTACCAGTAGATGAGAAGATAACAAAGGAACCTAAGAAAATCAGGATTACTAGGAAAGAACAGCACTCATGCTTGCCTTCTCTAGGACTTCTTTTGCCCCTCAGTAGATGAACCTCCAGAAGCCTGGCCCCAAGAAGTTCTTCCATACTGTGGACTTGGCTGCTGGAATTGGGAAGAGTACTGCAGAGCTGACTGTAGCTGTTCAGCAAATGTGAGCTTTGGAATTGCACATGCAATGGTCATTTCTTGTATAGACTTTAATGATCACAGGTCCCCATAATGCCATCTGTATGGCTTTGGGCATCAGGCAGGATTGGCTTGAACTGGGTGCTGGAGAAGATATAGGAAGTCCCCCTATCCTTTCCCTTGTTCCTGGATAGCGATTCCTGGTCCCATGTAGAAAATCAAAGGGATATGAGAAAAATTCTCCTGATGGGAGGGAGGTGCATGGTCTTGTGAATATATGGCATTGGGTTCCTAGGTGCTTTTGTGGGGTTATTGAAATTTTCCTTTCCTGTGTTAAATAAAACTTCTATAGCAGTCATAACAGCATTTTTGTAAATGGTCAAACTCAAAGTATTTTTCTCTACATATAAGGAGCCACATGAACAGATACCCTGGTGGAGTACACTTACTGGTGGAGGATGTCTGGGCCCTCTGACCTTTGGCAGTGACAGATCTTCTGGTTGTGAAAAGGTCCAGGCATCTACCAGCCTATCAGTTTGAGATGACTGCCCAGCTCTACTATGAGCATATCTGCAAAAGGAATATGATGAGGATGGAGTGAAATCTGAAGCAGTAGTCTCACCACTTGCTAAGGGGTTGCCTAGCAGCTGTGTATTTAATAAGGGCAAGTCCAAGGTTGAGTGGGAAGTTGCACTTGTCTTCATGGAGTGATCAAAGATGGATTCATTTTTCTAAGCCTTGTGCATATGGATCAGAGGGACTTTTTTTCTTTGATGAAAGAAATCCTAGATGGACCAGTATCTGGAAGATCTATTCTGGAGACTGACAAAGCTAGGAGAATAATATGAAAGTAAAATCAAAATACAGAAATAAATATTTGAGCCAGTCTAAGACTTATCACAATAAGAGATACCTGCTATGCCAAATATATTCCTACCTCTCCTAGACTATAAGTGCCTTGGCAGTAGAGCTTGTGTTTCTCACTTCTGTTTTCCTCATGGCATAGTCTAACATATAAAACAGTTATTTAATAACTGTGGAAGTGGGGCCAGCCCTGTGGCATAGCGGTTAAGTGCGTGAGCTCCGCTGCTGGCAGCCTGGGTTCAGATCCCAGGCGCGCACCGACGCACCGCTTGTCAGGCCATGCTGTGGTGGCATCCCATATAAAGTAGAGGAGGATTGGCAATAGATATTAGCTCAGGGCCAGTCTTCCTCAGCAAAAAGAGGAGGATTGGCATGGATGTTAGCTCAGGGCTGATCTTACACACACACACACACACACACATTAAATAAATAGATATTAAAAATTTTAAAAATAATAATAATAATAATTGTGGAAGTAATTAACGTATGTCCACACTCATGTGATGGTCCCAGCCTTCCAAACAGCTGTTTGTACTGGTTTCCACATAGCCAAGAGAGGTAAGGAAGTAGAGTGCTCAATTAAGCCTCAGATCCACAGATCTTATCAGTGTTGGACTACGCTGTTCTTCACTGCTTAGAATAGAGGACAGGTACCCCTCTTTCTTTGCTGGGAAAGCCTTGGAACTATCTCTGAAATTAAAAAGGAAGGCCAAGGATTTTACGAATGGTGAAACTGAGGCCCCCAGTTAGCCGTAACAGCTAACTCAGCATCTCATGGGAAGATTCCAGTAGGACCAAGATTGTTTCCAAATTCCTGGGCCAGGCTAGTAGTATCACTTTTGCTCATGGGATATTTTGTTTGGTTACGTGTTGTCTTCAATTCACTTGGAATCATTTATAGATGATTTTTGTCTACTTACCTAAAAATCGCTGATCTATCAGGAAATGAGTAGATATGCCTGTAATTCTTTAGGGGTTCTAAATAAATATAGTAATTACTTTGATGTTTATTTCTTTATATTCTTGTTTCCTGCTTTGCGGGGTAGAATGAAGTAAGAGATAAGTAAAAGACTATAAAAGAAGACTACTATGATCACTTGGGACTTTTTCAAAAGCGTTTTACTTGTTGTGGTATCCCTGGTCCCTCAACCCCCCATCCAAAATTTCAAGTGGTGTTCTAACTAGGCATTATTAAATAGTTGAATTTATTTTAGCACTTTCATCTCAAATGAACTCCCAGCCCCACTTGTCTCCCAACTCTAGTCCAGTATGCAGCATCCTGCTTCCACAATGGGAGAAGAAAGGCACCATGATTTTTTGAGTGTACATGAACATCGTGTGTGTATGTGGAAGGAATAAATATGGTGCTTGGACTAGTATGCCTCAGGGTGACAACACAGAGCTCTAGAATACAGAGGCTGGAAGAGCAGTGCCTTCTTCCCAGATGGGTTTTGGGTTTGGCTTTTTCCCCACCCCCTTCTACTCTCCCTCTTGGGATAAGCAAGAACATTTTTCTTATTTGTGGTAGAATTTCATCCAATAAAGGCAAACAAAAATGTAGTAGCCCTCTTATTAGTGGTTATTTTTATTTCTAACTTACATTCTACCTGATATGTAACTTGGTGCCATGGGTATTTTTCCAAGGATGTGTATGTGTTACCAACTCACTGTGTGACATTGGACAAGTAGTTTCCCCTTTCTGGGACTTGGTTACCTCATTTGTAAAATGAGGAGTTTGGGATTAGACTGTCTTCCAAGATTCTTCTAGCCCTATGGTTCAGTGATTGTATTTCTGAAAAGAATTTAATAACATTTTTTAAATGAAGTTAACAAGCTAGATTAGCAGCAAGAAAAGAGACTAGAAACCATATGGAGAAAGGGAAAAGATAATTCAGCCTACAGTTATTATACTCAAGCATTAAACGTAACTCAGTGCTGCCTGTCAACAAAGGCACTCTGTGATTAGGACACAATCCTTGTATAAACCCCTTCTCACAAAGTGCCGGGCTACAGTGGCATGGTCCTTCCAAGGACTCACCATCTTGTACACACCAACGGGTGTTCGAGGTTGATCTCTCTGTGCTTATTGTGCCATTATACTGCCCATATGAGTCTGGCAACAAGAAGAAAGGGACTCTTTTTAGAAAGAAATACCCCATTCTTTACCTGACAAACAATTATTGGACTTTACCACTTGTTCCTTGGACTTGAAAGAGAAAGCAGGCAGGAGAAGTTATGAAAATTGAATTCTTTTGCAAAGGCAAAGGGACACTGAGATGTGCCAGTAAGGTTGAGCTACCTGTGATCTAAAAGTTTAGAAATTAAGACTAGTGGGGAGGCTGGTTATTCCTGACTTGAGCCCACGAGTGCTTCTGCTTGTTTCTTTCTACTCCTAATCCAGGTCTTATTGAATATTAGGTTTTCTGGCATTTGTATAGTGCTTTAACATGGACAATGAATTTTCACATACTTTCTCATTGATTTGTGGTCTTAAGTACTTGCCCTTTTGGAAATCTCTTTAGGGTCATGTCACAAAGGATGGTGTAGATAAGAACAGTGGGGGAAGGGAGAAAAGAAGAGGAAGGGAGACACAAATTTTGAGCTACTGAGCTAGGACAAAAATCAGCCACTATAGCTCCTGCCCAGGAGCCTAACAGCAAAGAGACGCTTCCCCCCACCCACCCCCAGACTGTTGGCTGCCAAAAGTGAAGGCAGGTGAAACATATAGAGCCCTGTCACTAGCAGCAGCACTCTATTTGCTGCCTCTGACAGGATTGGGGTAGGAATGTACAAAAATCAGAGGAATACAGGAAGGGACAAGAGATGGAAGAGAGTAAAGAGTGCCTTCAGGTGTACATCTTAGGCTCATCTCAGTATCACATAAAACTTAAATCAGAACTCTTCATAGATGTAAATTTCTCCTTGTACATGTAATTTCACTTTTTTAAAATTAAAAAACACAAAAATTAAATGAATTATAGATTGCTCAAAGCTGGAAGAGCCCTTAGATATAATCTAGTTCAACTCCCTTATTGTACAGCTAAGAAAACTTAGAACCAGAGAGGGGAAGGAGCTTATCTCAGGACACCCAGCTAGTTAGTGGTTGTACTCCATCCATTACATGATATCACCTCTTGTATATGAACTTTTTGTGCCTATCTTTTGAATTTTGGAATCTTTACCATGAGAGATGAAATAGACTTATATAATATTTTTGAGATCTATAGAATTCTTTAGAATTTAATTGTGGTCATCTCTTTTTGATGTCTCTCTCACCCTTAATATTTTAAAACTTATATGGCTCCTCATTTAAGCATGTTTTCTGTACTTAAAAGCATCATACCTCCATATTTCTAACCTAGTATCTTGAAATCCTGGTAGGTATTAGAAAATGGAATTAGCCAAGCAGCATTATGGATATGAATGTGCTTTCTGTACTATTGTTGATTCTGTCATCCATCATACTGACTGGATTTGAACTGGGAAGAATCAGACTAGACAGAGCTTGGCTAAGCTAGCCTGGAAACCTTCTGTGGACATTTTTGCTACGGCATTCCCATCTCCTTGCTCCATTTCAGTCCCTAACCAAACCTGTAGATGCCTCATCTATACTAGCTGGCTGGTCAGTTGCCTCCTTTCCAGTATGACAGCTAAGACCCTTGTCAGCTTCATTATCCATGTTGGACCTGACAGTTGGGCTTATTACTCAACTTGCTTTATTCTCATGAAGATCCTGGCACCCGTATTTCTGAAGATACTCTGGCCTGGAATCCAACCACCCCTAATGCTCCTTTCACAACCATCTAATGCCTGCTTGACCTCTCTCTTCTCTCTATATGCTGATTCCTGCTCCCTCACCTACCACATCTAAATCATTTTCCAAGTGTATACAGCACACCTCTGCAGTTCTACTCAAATCTAACATCTCCTTTCCATTCCTATTTCCTCCTCTCTAATTCTAATCTTCTTGACCTCTCACACCTGAACATTGTTTCCTAACCTATTTCCCTACCTCTGATTCTCCCACTCTCACTAGTCCTAATGTTCTAATTATAGCATTCCTCTGCTCAAAAACCTTCATTTTCTTCCTGAATTAAGATTTGGGTGGCCTCCACAGTATAGCTCTTATGTTTTCAGCCATATCTTCTTGTGTGTACTTTATATTTTAGCAAAATGCTTACTGTTCCCAAATTCTTTGCCCTCTTTTCCTACCATCCAACTTCATTGTCTAATCAACTTCTACAGAGTACATACCATGTTCTAGGCACTATGTGAGCTAGGCTTTGTGGAGGTGGGGGGCGCGTAGTCTTTTGAGGGTATCAGATATAAAGAAGTAACGTCTATATAAGGTGATAAACACAGAGGAGATCAAAGTTCTTTAGGAACACAGAGAAGGGAAGAGACTAATTTTGTTTGGGGTGGGGAGAACCAAGGAAGGTGTCAAGGAAAAATTGAGTAAGGAATAGGAAAAGGAGGTGAAAGGGAGGCTGGAAAGGGGAAGAAGAGAGGGAGTAGAGGAAGGGAGAAGGTGGAGGGAGGCGTACCAGGCGGAGAGAATATCAAGTGCAAGACACCCAAAAGCAAAAACTGGTCTGGCACATTAAGGGAGCAGAGAGAGTTAGAATATTTGGGAATATAGGAGAAGGTAAACAGAATAGAAGGAGAATACCACTTGAGAAGTTGAGGATTGATCGAGAAGGATGTTATATGCAAGGCAAAACAGAAATGTTTGAGGCAAGTTGTCAGGCCTGTGATTCTGTAGTAGTTGTTCAGAGGATAGACTGGAGTGGGGAGAGATTCATGGCATCTCATGAGATTCCTTCAGCCTGGAATGCCTTTACTCTCCTCTATATTTCCCCATGCCCACCTCCTGAAAGACCATCCTCCAAAGTCCATCTCAAATGCTGCTGCTACTAGTGAAGACTTCCCTGATCTCTCTCCTCTCTAGAAGTGGAATAGTATCTCTCCATTTGGAACTCCCATAGAAACTTTTTGCCTCTCTTTCAGTATGTTATACATTTATTAGAATTTCTCTATGGCTTGTTTTCCCCCAATAGACTCTGAGCACCTTGAGAACTTGGATCTAGTCTCATTCACCTATCTTTTCTACTGTAGTGCCTGGTACACTACCATGACCACAGGTGGTACCTAGTCAATTTGTTGAATTAATTTAAACTGAAATCCCAGAGATCAGCACTACTCAAACCCCAAAGGCTTTGTTGTCCCAGGTCTATAGGCAAAAACATGATTTACTTTCTTGCCTTGCTTTTTCTTTTCCAGTTGGAAAAGGCCAAGGACAGCCCCCAACACAAATGCTGGTGTGCACATTCTAGACTCTGAGACCTGAGGCTTAAAGGCCTTTGGGGAAGAGCATAGCAGCCTACTGGGACAGGATCTATGAGCCCTCATCAGGCCCAAATTAGGGGAAGGGCAGGTAGGAGGGATTGTCTTTCTGGTTTAATTGAGCACTTCCTTTCTTCAAAATCCCTGTCTCCATGCTAATGTTATTTCAATGCCATTACACTGCATGATTTACCATGATCACTAGAGAAATTGGTTATACATTATTCCAAAAGTGCTAATTAATTTTACCTTAAAATAGATTTTTTAAATCCCACAAAATTTGTTGTCCTAAAATGCTGATAAGTGAGGAAAAGCTAAAGCAAGCCCAGAGTTCTTTATATAGTAACTATAAAAAATTATAATCCCTCTCTGAAATCATTTTTATAAACAGCCAAAGTATAAATAAGTAAACATGTGGGAAAATATATACCTTTAGGTTGTCTCGTTTAGAGCTGAGTTTTGAAAAGTCATAGGAAAGGACTCAAGTATTGTCTGCTCAGGGTTTAGCCTTCTAATTCTGTAGAACAAAGGCCCAAATAATTGATAATCACTAAGTTAATATCTATGATACTCTCAGTTTTCCCTTTTGAAAAAAAAAGGGGAACCTAGTAGAGCCAACATTTCAGGGTGATTATAAGTGCAAAATGAGATAATTTCTGTAACTGTAACCAGTCTAGCACCTAATGGGTATTCATTCCCTTCTTCCCCGCTTCCCAGCTCATCAAGTTCCCATACCCCTCTTCACTTCTTTATCTCTTGCCAAATTGTATTTCCTTTATTCTTAACCCTTTAAGATTCTCTTTAATTCAGAACTGTAAATCCTGGGTGCTTGGTTATATTTTTCTATTAGAAAAAAAATTATGTTCTTAGGGAAATAACATCCTGGAGTAAAGTTACAATGGCACTAATATGTCCCCTAACATAGTGTTCTTGTCCTGTCTGACAAGACTGCATAATTCTTGATACATTGCTCCTGTATATATTTTATAGTACATTAATTTTTACTAATAATCAATACTTGTCTGAGGCAGCAGTTCTTTATTTCATTACCTGAAAAGGGGTGGAAGTATAGATTAGTAACATGTGCAAACTTATATTTCTACAGCCTTGTTTTGGCCAGGAGTTGGAAGTGGTAAGAATTATAGAGAAAACATTTTGTATTTTAAGAAAAAACACCCGGTCTTTTGATCAGGAGACTTGGGTCCCTTTCATAGATCTGCCATTATGTTATTTTGTGACCTTATTTTATTTTTTGTTTCTTTGTGCTTTGGTCTTCCTGGTGATAAAAATGGACTTGTAGTTAGCCTTAGGCATAAGGGACAACAAGACACTAAATTATTAAAATGCACAAATAATTTGCCACTTATCAAGTCCCTGCCAAGATGGAATTAGTGGAGGGGTTAAAGAGGGATAAAATAATACCCAAAGTTCTATTGAGTTTCTTAAAAAAAACAGATGCACAGAGCAATCCATGATGGCAGTATGATTCCATCTGATCTCTAGGGTCCTCTCTGAAGCAGAGGCTCAGCCATCTGATCTGTTTATTCAGTTCTACCACAAATGAATCCTCTTTGCCAAGGGATGGGGACTTTAACATTGCTAGCCACTCCTCTCCACCTTTTAGAAATCTCCAGCCCTTCTTTCTGCGTAAATACAACAAGTAAACATTTCTTTCTCTTTCCCTGGCACCTGTCATTTATTGGGTACTCTCAAGTCAGGTCTTGTATAAAATGAGAAGAAAGTTTGGCAATTCTGACATATAAATGTTAGGGGAAAACCAGGATCATCTAACATTTTAAAAACTGGATGATTGCCTAATACAGACTTCTTATTTTACAGATAAGAAAATAGGCCCAGATAGAAAAAATATCGTATAAATTCAATCATGTAAAACTGTGTCAGCTTACTGCTTTTTGTTCTCTCAATGCTGGACCTACCTTTTATAATATGCACATGAATTAGGGTAAGTGAATATGCAATTGAGATTCTTGTAATGGTTGCTTGGCCATCAGTAGTCTTTACCTTTTTTTTTTTTTTTTGAGGAGGACTAGCCCTAAGCTAACATCTGATGCCAATCCTCCCCTTTTTTCTTGAGGAAGATTGGCCCTGAGCTAACATCCGTGGCCATCTTCCTCTACTTTATATGGGACGCCGCCACAGCACAGCTTAACAAGCGGTGCATCAGTGCGCGCCCGGGATCTGAACCTGCGAACCCCGGGCCGCCGCAGCGGAGCGTGCACACTTAACCGCTTGCGCCACCGGGCCAGCCCCATAGTAGTCTTTACTTTTTAATAAAGGGAAGGATACTTGGCTAAGGAGAAAGTCTAGGAAAAGAGGGGTTGGAATAAATAGAGATTTATAGTTGTTGTAGTGGCACATGGTAGATACCTCCATCTTGGGTGGCCTTGTCTCCTATCATTTTGCATATACCTAAGACCCAGGTAGGTGGGCAGGAGATGAGGGGCTATAGACATGTGTTCTGTGCCCTAAAAATACCAGATGATGCTGAGACCTTTTCAGAAATTCCATATCTCCTTTGTAGTCACATTTTAAAATCTTGCTGTGGGCTTGGAGGAATACTTGTCAAAACCAGCATTAAGGTCATGAAAGTCAAGAAACCAAGGAAGGAATTCTCTACTTCTTTCATCCTTAGCAGTCAAATTTTAAGGCACAGAGAGAGAAAATCTGAGTGTGATGTATATGTGTATGTATGAATGAATTGGCTTGTTTTTGAAGAGCTTCAGATCATCTGAAGTAGAAATGAGGCAAACAGAAATAAAGCCAATCTCCACAGACACACACCCCTTATTTCAGGTTACTCTGGACTCTACTTTGTGTCCTTCCTAATTGGATGGCCATGATTAGGTTAAATGTCTTACGATCTGGAAAAAGGTGTAAGTTTGCCTGCTTCCTCAGATTTCTATTTTCAATAGTATGGTGGCCTAGAGGGGATAGAAGGATCTAGGATGTATGAATGAAGAGTGAATTTCCAAATTGGTTTATATGGTAGGTATAAACTATGAAACAAAAACAATAGCAGTAATGAAGCCAGCCTGGAAACAGGTAAATTCCGGTGAGCCTTTTAAGACCTCTCTAACCAAAATAAACTTAAAACAGAAAAAAAAAATTTAATGACTGATATTATATATTTGAAATGTGCAGGTTGGACAACATTTGGACTTGGAATGAAACAATAAGAGGTTACATTCATGGATAACCAACAAGATAAGGCTGTTGTTGCCTCAGCCAACGGAGAAAAGACTCTCATTAATGGGGTCAAAGAAAATGGTAAGGGAATTTAATTATAGTACATAATATCTCTCCCAGTAGTCCTTGGTTATTACTATAGATTTCCAGTATCCACAAAGTTGCGGTAGGTTAAGTCTAGGATGTCTCTGAGATTCATGTTAGTCCTAAACTTTATTCCGCCAAATCTCTAACTGGGCTAGAAGGGTCTCTAAGAGGTATGTGATCCAACCCCTTTGTTCTCCCAAATCATCTCTGTCAGATGAATACTTAAGTTCCTCAAAATTCCTACTGAATTAGAAATATGCTCTGATGTGAGGCTTGGAATGTTTAGATTCAGTGGGAGCTTCGGGAACAGAGGTCTAAAGGATAGGACTGAGTCTCATAGCTCAAAACCATGAATAGTCCATCTGAGCATTTTCCTACCCTGAAAGTCTTCACTTTCCAATTAATCAAGCAGTCCAATTCTTCCCTCATTTCTGAGGAGAGCCCTGTCTGTGTCTGAAGAAAAAGCTGAACCTAAAGGAATATTATTTTCACTCATATGAATGTTCAGTATAAAATCAGGGTTGTTCTTTAACTTTGTAGTTTCTAGTTCTAAAGCTAGAGAAGCTGTGGCTTAGCTTATATAATAAGATCCAGTACCAGAAACTGATCAAGGGAAAGAGAGTTAATGAGTCTGGTCTAAGACCTTTAACTTTATTCTTGTCATTTATTTCCCTTTTCTCTAGACTCAGAGGACCAGGATGTGGCAATGAAGTCATTTGCAGCTCTAGAAGCTGCTGCACCAATCCAGCCTATACCGGTGGTTCAAAAAGAGACCCTGATGTATCCCAGGGGTCTCCTGCCTCTGCCCTCTAAGAAGCCTTGTATGCAGAGCCCTCCTTCTCCTTTGGGCCTGATTGAAGCACCTGAGCATGCTGCTAATAGTGCTTCTGTGAATGCCATCTCCCTTACATCTGGTGTTGCAAAAGGCCTGAATACATGGTCACTGCCCAATGAATGTGAGAAAGCTCCATTCACCATAATGGAGCCTGCAGGCATGTCAGCTCTGAATGGGGACTGCCTCATGCAGCCAAGCAGGACTTGCTTGGGCTGCTTCATGGAATCCAAGGATGCAGTAGATCCTGAGCCAGGGATCAGTCTGAAAGTCAGTGATCTAAATAGGGATTATGAAACCTGTGCAGTCTCTGATATAGGGATTCAGTGTATTAATGCTGGAGAAAACATGAAATACGGAGAGCAGCTGCTCTCAGACCAGCTCCTGGGCTTCCCCCTGCACAAATCAAGGGCAGGAGATAGACGAGAAGCTGAGAAACCTGACATCGACTTGGAGGATCCAGCTCAGAAAAGTTATTATGAGGCATTACTGTTAGATAAGTGCAATACAGAAGAGGCTTTGCTGGCAAATTCCAATCAGGATTGGGGTTACTTTGAGACTTTCATTAGTGAGAGTAAGATTGAACTGCTTGACCTCTGTTCCAAGAATGAGCTGTCTGTCAATCTATTCTCTGAAGAAGATGTGGATAACTACATGTTTGATGATGATGAGTCAACATTGGGCAGTGATGTCTGCTCCCTGAAAATTCGATATGAGTCTTTCCAGGACAATGTTCGAGACAAGACTACCCTTCTGATGCAGGAGGATGCCCAATTCAACTTTTTTCCCAGTGTCTTTACTACCTGCCCCAAGCGGGAGTGTAAGAGTGGGACCCTGAAGCAGAGCAGCGATCTTTCCCAATTCAAGGTCCCTGATGTGAGCATCAACTGGGGGGAGGAAGATAAAAACTTGGACAAGAAGAAAGGCAAAGAAGAAGGACAGGAAGATAAAAGTGTAGAGAAAGAAGATGGGAAGGATAATGGGGAAAAATCTGTCTTAAATAAACCATGCAGTGGGACTGAGGTAGGGCAGTTTAAGAATCCAAAGCAGGGCCATCTTGCCAATTCCTTGGAGACATCAGGGAATTTCAGTGATGACAGTTCCTTTATCGAGGTCTCTTATGATGCTATGGGGGAGATCAAGGACTGTAGCCGCTATATGGCTCGGGACACTAATTCTGGCAGCTCCTCCTCCCAGCAGAACTATGGGCTGCGAGCCAAGAGAAAAGTCAGGTACAGTGAAGATTATCTATATGATGTTGACTCACTAGAGGGTGAAAAAGTAAATGAGAGGAAGGAATGGCTGCCAGGTGGTTCCAAAGAGGAAGATGATGATGAATGGTGTCCCAAAAAGAGAAGAAAAGTAACCCGTAAGGAGCCCCCTGTTATTATCAAATATATCATCATCAATCGCTTTAAAGGTGAGAAGAACATGCTGGTGAAGTTGAGTAGAGTGGATGCCAGTGAGACAACAGTGAATTTGAGTGAGAATCAGCTCAGCAAATATGCCAAGCTGGCCCCCTTGAAGGGCTTCTGGCAGAAGAAGAAGAAGCAGAGAAACAGCAATGCAGACTCCAACAAGACACCCTTATGCCAAAAGCAAAGCTTTGAACCAGGTAGCTTTGAGGTGTCATTTCTGCCACCTGCTCGCAAACGAAAATCTAAACTTGGCAACAGGCACAGAATTCAAAGAATCCCATCCATGGAAACTTCATCAAGTGGTAAACAGATTTCATTCTGCAATGATCAGAGGCAAGCTAGTAGCCGTAAAGAAGATGGAGGCCTGAAAGGTACACTGAAGTCAACCCCTCTGGCTCCCCCGAGCTGTGCAAATGGATCACATTTAAATGATATCACAGGCCCTGAATCAGTGAAAGTAAAAGCCCAAGATGCAGAATTTAAGGGGCCAGAGAGGAAAGTACTCAACAAAATCAAATTTAAAAGTGAAGCCAGGTTAAAATCCAAGAAAATCAAAGCTGGGCAAGAAAGCAAGCCAGTTGTTCAAATGAACCCTATTTTGGAAGACCAGTCCTCCAAAGGTAATTTAAAGAATGAAACTATTCCTGGGACCTCAAACAGTTCCCATCTATCTGAATTTCATGAGGCAAAGGTTGCTAAGAATTCTACTTTCCTACCAGCCACGTGCTCCTCTGAAATGCCTCTATCATCTGCTAATGTTGCCACCAATATACCTGTTATCCCCGGAGGCTATCTGCAGACGTTGTTAGATGCTTCTGACTTGTCAAATAATACTGGTATCTCGTACTTCACTCAGCATTCTCCAGAACAAAATGAAGGCAACCTCACTCAAACAGAAAAATCATTTGTACCTCTCCAGCCTGCACAGGACTGTGTGCTTTCCTCACCCTCTGAGTCTCAGTTGCAGCAGTCATCCCAAAACTTCAAAATGGAGTCAAACCACTATGAAAATGTGTGGCCCAACAAGCCTACTTCTGGCCGCCAGGAATTCATGGCTGAAATCTCAAGGGAGATAGCTCCAACCCAATCCAGTGAATTTGGAGTCTCCCAAGTAGTCTCTATGGAAAATAACCTCACAGTTACAACATACAATCCAATCTGCCTCAATAGTGGTGGCAGTAGTTGCAACAAGGTCTTATATGCTCCTGTGCAAGACACCCAGCTCCCATCTGATGACTCTTATCAATTATGTCACTTTAATAATGCAGAGATCTGCTTTTCTTTCCAGCAGGGCCCAGTCAATATGGATGATGGTCGGCTCTTTAACTTTGATTCAATGACCCCACTCTCTGTCAACTCAAGCAATTATTGCTCCTTAAGCTTGAAGTCCTGTGAAAAGGATGGTGATGATGATATCACTGATGACTTCCTGGCCCATTGCAGCCCCAAGCTAGTGATCCAGCAGAGCATTGATGAAATAGCACCACTAAAGGAGTCCACTGACCTCCTGGATATCTCCAACTTCACTCCTGACAAATTCCGCCACTCTTCCCTCTCAGAGATGTCCCCACCTGACACCCCTAGTCTTTCCCCTCAAATTACCAGGTGTGAGGGTATCAAGACGCTAGGAACACTGAAGGGGTTCCAAGAGGGTGTCTCAGGACCACTGGGCAATATGGAGAAAATCAAGCGGGACTGCAGTACCCTTTCACGGCAGGTCCAAGTGGATGATGAATTTACTTTAAATAACCATCAGTTTCAGTTCCATATGTTCAATGATGAGGATTCTATCAGCCTGCTCCACAAAACCCCTTGTCTATCAACATTTAATGATCCATCTGGTCAAATGAGTACCAACAACAAAGTGTCAAAATCAAGAAAGAAAAGTTCACCCAGCAAGAGTGGGGCTATAAACCAAAGCTCTTCTCAGAAGAACACCAGGAAAAAATCCCCCAAATCCAACAACAAAGGGATTGAAAAGCCACCTGGCAAAACCTCCCGCCAGGTCCCTAAGTCAACAAAGAAAGGGAAATACATGGCTACAATCAATGGAGACAAAATGCAAATTGGCATTGGCCGTGGGGGAGGTAAAATCAACAGCATATCCTCCACAGGGAAGACATTGGCCGAATGTATCCAACATGGTGGCCCTGTGGCCTCTTTGAAGATACCAAATCAGAAAGGAATTTCTGGAGATTGGGCTTTGGGGAAGGAGAGCATCCCAGGCTGGAGCGACATGAGCATGGGCACCAACACCAACAGCCTCCTGGATGATGACCAACGGGAGTTTCAGGAGCCTTCCTATATCTTGTCCAACATTGCCTCTGGTATGGCAGATGTGCAGAGATTCATGATGGCCTCCATAGAGCCCCTTTGGGAACCCATGGAGCACCATGAGGACCCCAACATATTCTACTCCCCTGAATCAAATAGTCTAAAATTAAAAACCCTCAAAATATTGGCTGGAACACCACAGGAATCTAAGAAAAAGGTCAACAGCGGGTCCACAGGAGCCACTAAGAATCACAGGTCCATCAAGGGTATGAGTAAAAGCAATGGGAAAGCAGCGATAGGTGATCCTGGTGGCGCAAACATGCCTGGTTATAACGAGGACTCTCGCTCTGCCTTCTTTGATAAAAAGTATAATAACCTGAGCACTTTAGGCAATAATGGACCAACACACAAAAAGTTATATCGTCACAAATCCAGCTCCAAGGCCCTGAGAGATGAGAAGTGTAAGGGAAAGCACATGGAGCGAGAACAGATCCACAAGGATGAGGCTGAGACAGCTTCTTTTGAAAAACTGAGGTAATACTGCACCAAAATGGCTAGGGTGATGCACCCTTAGCTTTCCTACTATCTGCTAAGCCCACAGTCCCTCATTTTTTCCCTCTTGAAAGCAAAAATTTGCATGAAAGAAACTGTCCCATTCAATTTAAAAAGAAAAGAAAAAAGTGCATGAAAATCCCTGGACCTTTAAGCCACCCAAAAGATTGGGCAATTTTGTTTTGGCTTGGCTAGGGATAAGCTCTAAAAAGGCTACTTTTTCTGCTATTCAGCATTAGTTTTTACTTATTGAGAAAACAGAACTACAATATGCTCTTGAATGATTTGGGGAAGGAAAGGGCTTTGCAGTAAGAAAAATTTGGAACAACAGAATTAAAAAGTTATATAGACAAAAAGACAAGATCATTTAAGCAAAAAGAGCATAATTTGGAAAACAAAATCTCATCATGTGGCGATTGAGTGCTTTCTAGTGCCCCCTGCTATTTGTATCTTTTTCTGCATCATACTGCATCTAGTATGATGTAAATAAATTTAGATTGTATGGGCCAGTCCCGTGGCTTAGCGGTTAAGTGCACGCGCTCCGCTACTGGCTGCCCAGGTTCGGATCCCGGGCGCACACCGACGCACCGCTTCTCCGGCCATGCTGAGGCCGCGTCCCACATACAGCAACTAGAAGGATGTGCAACTATGACATACAACTATCTACTGGGGCTTTGGGGAAAAAAAAGGAGGAGGATTGGCAATAGATGTTAGCTCAGAGCCGGTCTTCCTCAGCAAAAAGAGGAGGATTAGCATGGATGTTAGCTCAGGCTGATCTTTCTCACAAAAAAAAAAAAAAAATTTAGATTGTATGATCCCTTTGTGGGACATACACTAAAGCTAACTAAGATGGCATAAATTGTTTGGTTTTTCTGCAGGGATTCCGACTACAATCTCCTAAAAGCAGAAACAGCATTTTGGGTTTTACCTGTGTTTGAAGAAGAGACTCGCATTTTCCAGAAAGACATTTGATGTTTGTGTTTTATTTCTTTCAAAATATGCCTTGTGGTATGTATGTTGACATGTAAGTGCTTAAAGAAAAGAATTTTAAAGTATGGGAATAAGTCTTTGGAAGCAAACTTTAATCTGATGTTCTATGTAAAAGATTTAAAAAGTCATACAGTTGCACAAGTAGTTTATGCACTATTTACCCAAGGAAAAAAAGGAAAACATTGTGCCAAACTACAAACAAGTGACTGTATTGTATATATTTTTACTTCTATATCAACATTTGGTTGTGAGTATTTGGGGAGCTTGTCCCTGTTGATTTACTAGAAACATTCCAGTGATTCTTGCTATTAACCACCCCCACTTATGTGGATAGCACCTGTAGATCACAGTGGAAAAATATGTTGTGTTATACACTTTACCAAAACTTAAAGGGTATTGTTTGAAATGTGCCAAATTTCCTTACCTCATCTCACAGACTCACCCCACAGTTTAAAGCTCATTAATGAATTTTTTAAAATATATATATATATGCATACATATATTATTTTACAATTTTAAACTCAACTGTCCTGTGTGGAAACATGAACAATTAAACAAGGCACAAAAAAGGGTTTGTTTGTTCCATTGTCTAAGGGTTAAAATGTTGGAAAACTCTGGAAGTCACAACAGCTAAGTCCACCAGGGACCCAAGTATATGCATTTACAGAACCTTTTACAAGGAAACGAAACAGCTGCTTTAAAGTTTGTTTTCTAAAAGCAAAATCTGTAGCTGAAAATTATTTAAAGTGCAAAGTTATATTGATGATACTTTATATCTCAGTTTTATATATTTTATAATAGTCTGGGATAAATTATAAAATAGCTATAAAATCAACACTAATGATAAATGAAGTACATAGATTGCTTTTATTTAAGTAGTTTTCCTAAATGTTTTATTCCAGTTTTGTCAAAAGTGCACTCATATCATGGCTTTAGTGTTCTTTAAGTGTTTAATCTTGCATTGCCAATGTCATTTAAAGAAAATGTTAAGGCATCTCAGTTCACTTCCTATGAGTTACGTACATATATCAGATAAGGTGAACAATTTGTGGTAACAACTAATCGGGGCCATATATACTTAGTCTGAGGATGACTAGTGTTTGATGCCACACACTAAACGTAAATCTCAATTTTTTATATAAATTTTTGAAATCACAATTTTTTACTCAGACCTCCCCCCCTTTTTTTTTTTAATTTCACAGCTCCAACATCCCTCACTACTAGCATTTTCTTCCCCTTTATTCACCACTTGACTTCTAACATTTGATCTATTTTCCTTGCACAGTTGAAGGCCTGTGTGTCTGATGACTGATGCATTATGGCACAGATGAAATAATGGATGTGAAAGCGCTTTGTAGATCGTAAAGTGCTATACAGATATAGGGGATTAATATTATTAATGTTGTTGGTTGTTGTTGTTGTTACTCTTACTATTCTTACTAATCTTGTTACTAACCTATTAACTTGTGAATATATAGGCTGTGGGTGGGAGGGTGGAGAATAAGTGGGTGGGGGAAAAGGGGATTTTTAAAAAAGGGAAGATGTTTCAAAAGGAATAATTAAGCAAAATATGAACCTAGCTAGTCATTGCCACCTAAATATATTCACAAACAGAGAAGCAACATTTGAAAGTAGTAAGAGAGAAATGGAAGGAAGCCTGTCACTTATATAAGTATACACACTTCCCAGTCCATGATTCCTTTCACCAGCCTGCTCTACTACTTACAGCTAGGTAGTAAAATGAACAACCCTGTGTTCTTGATGGTGTGATTGTGTGTGTCTGTGGGGACGAGTGGGTGAGGAGCATTTTGTGAGGCTGCTTCAGGCCTATTCCTAGGCTTTGATGATCTGTGTGTGGTGAGTCCTGGAAAATTACTTAGTGGAAAGGCACCAGATGAAACATGTCTCCTGCTCTACAGCTGCCATCCAAAAGGGAAAATAATCAAACTGGAACACTTTCTTCTATTTCTCTACTCTGATAGCTAGCTGTTTGTACTAAATGGTATGGCTGGTTCCTAGGAACTGGTCGTTGTTTTGTTTTTGTTTTTGTTCTGTTTTGCAGCTGAATTTTGGTTTGGAATCACCAACTCTACCTGTATTGTTATCCCCAAGACTCCAGACCTCAAAGTCACCTGCTGGCTTACAGGAATCGAGTGCTCTCTGTGTAATCAAAAGGTGGCAATTAAAGAAGAAATAAAGAAAATGTTCCATGAGTACAATGTGTTTTATAAAAATAAATATGGGAGCAGCAGTTGTCCCAGTTTTTCTCAGTATCAGTTCAGCTTTAGAGAATGAGGTGGGGGTGGGGTAGAAGGACAGCCTGAAACTGTTGGAAACAATTTCCTTGAGAGAACTTGCTATCATGAGTCCTTTGGAATGGATACTCCTTCAGTTGCTCCTATGGAGCCCTTTAGGAACCAATTTTAGGGCATGGTTCATCCCTTTCTCTGAAGAGAATTGCCATTTTAAAGTACCTTTTTTATTGGCCTACAGTGCATTGTATGTTCTTCACATATAAATTAGTGACTCATAACTAATCATTTTATATTAAACATGACAAGAAACTGAGTTTGAGAAATGAGCAATAGGACAAGGCAGAAGATACTTATTCCCTTAATTGCACTTAATATCCGTCTCAGTACATTATGTTCTGAGTTCTTCAGTTTTTAGGCCTTTGTTGGTCCTGTCTCTGCTCTCACAATTCTTCTTCTTCCTGTTACAACATAGTAGGCCTGATTTTTTGGAGATCCCTTATTCAACCTGCTGCCTTAGTGAAGTGAGGACCAATGATATAAAAATAGTGTTTTGCTCTATGACTGATATCTCAAGTCAGATATATGGAATTTTCCTTGGTCTGAAATTCCAGATTGCCATTCCCTTCTAACCTCTTCTCTCTGAGAAGCTACTTCCTATTAATGCCTCCCCAACAGAATTCCATTTAATCTTTACTTTCCTGGAAATGATATTTTCTCTTCTTCTTCTTACTTAATATCTCAGTCCTTGGTCGTAGAATTTTTCTTCTTTTATAATCTTATATTCCACCTCCTGAAAGTGTCAAAGTATAGAGAACCTTAGCCAAGCTACTTTCTTCTGTAAGTTCAGAGGGGTACCTTCTCACTCTTAATTACCTTTAATTGCCTTAGCACTTTCAAATCTAATTTTAAACACACACTCACACACACACCACACACAGAGTTATATCATATGACTGAAGAAAGTTGGAAACTCCTTTTCCTTGAGGATCTGTAAGAATAGATCTGATCCCCTTTCTGACCTGGTTAGATGCTAGACTATGTGGAGCAGGGTGCTGAAACAATGGCCGTGACCAAGGTTCTTCGAGACTTTGAAGGTTATATTTGGACTGTAATAACTGGCTTGAACCAGTGGCCTCTCCAGTGTCTCATAAACCAGCTTCCTCACATATGCTGCTTCCTCCAAGCTTTCTTTTCTGACTTCTTGTTACTCTGTGCAATTATGTGCTAAGGCCTTACATTTTCCTAAATGTCTTCAAACTTTCTGTATCACCTTGACCATCACTTCTTTAGTCATCTCCCTAAAGTCCTTGGTGCCAGGTGGGCTTTTGTGACAACTTTCACTTTCTCTGACCTTTTTCCTTGCTGGGAAGCATCTGTATGTGTGCAGAGGGGAGGGGAATTGGAGGAGTAAGTGTGTGTATAAGAGAGAGAAGTGTAAAGGATGCTTCACAAGCTGTAAACAACTCTGGCTGGCATCCTATGTTCTATTATGTGAGGTTCTGCAGTCCTAGTGAATTTCCATTTTAGTGGGATCTAATTATCATTTACTGCCTAAGGGAGAAAAACCATATCCAAGGACCTCTTAACCAAGCTTGCTCTTACCAAGCTGAACCAGGCTGATGCAGTCCGCCACATCTTCAATTTACAGATGCGCTCAGAACAGTTCCAAGAATTGAAGAGAGCTAAGTTTCTACGCTGAAGAGAATGGAGCACTAGCTAGTCCTAACTAGTGCTAGAACTAAAAATGTTTGTTTTCTCCTGTATTATTGAGAAATTATCAATTTAATGAGCTTTTGTTTTCATTTAGGGATTTTTTTTAAATGACTGCCCCATCACTACAGGAATATGTCCTTTTTATGAAATAAAACTAATATGAGACTTGTTTTCTAGTCATAAAATTCACTAAGCCCATTATTATGTTTAGAAGATTTAGTACCAAAATCAAACATTTTAGTAACAAACAGGGATCTTGTCAACATAATGTAGGCCAGGGATTTTGTAAGGGTTTCTCAAGGACTCGAATAAGGGAGAAAAAAACTTTAGCTGGGCTGTTTAACTTGGGAAACATTGTCATCAGCTTGAGGGTCCTCAGCCAGCATGGGATTATTTTGATGGCAGTACTCAGGCTACCCTTTAACGCACATTTTTTACTCAGAGCATTAAACAGTAGCTACAATCATGAAGCAGAGCTCCCATTGCAGCTACATGATACTTGAGATGTACTCTTGGTTTCAGAATCATAACTAAGGGTAAAACATTGGAGAAGGACAATGTAAAAGAGAGAGGCTTAGTACAAAGTTTAAGGTGTGAATGAGGCTTTTAAAATCAGTATTTGGGTAAATAGATACTAAAAAAACACTCATCAACAGGAGATAGAAAGGATGTCTGTCCATCTAAGAGGCTTAGTGGTGTCTGAGTCTTAGACATCCCCTTCAAAAAGAAGAAAAGAGATATTTAAATTATTCTGCCTCTTTGAGAGATGCCTGGTTTTTTAGCACAAAAGAAAAGGCTTAGAATAAAAACTAGAAGAAGCCTTTTGTTTTTGACTCCCAGTGAGGAGGATAGAAAGTGTAAGATGCTCTACTGGGATACCTGTAGCACTGACTAGAGTTTGCTGCCTACAGAGTTTTGAATGTACTAGTCCTTAATTTAATTTTCATAAAACTGAATGCACCTCCTTAGTAAGTTACAGATTTATGGTGCTAAAGAAAACGATTAGCCCCATTTTTTTCTCCTCTCCCAAGCCCTTTAAACATTTAAGAAAATTTAAAATAAAAATGTTAAAGGCCCTTTTTATGAATGTAACCTAAGTTTCTGTTTGACATATGACACTGCAACTTTAAAATGTTAGGAAATTATTTGCCTTTTTTCTTTCAGAGTTAAGCTTTATAAATAATCTGTAGAGTCAATTGAAGTATAAAGCTTAAGGATCACTCTTAAGACGCCTACAAAATCTTGTATATTTTTAAGTGTGCCAATTTGTAACATATTTTGTAAGTGTATATTTTTCTTAGAAAAGTGCTGTGAAGTGTCTGTATGTGAGAGTTTTCCTTTTTCTGCACCACTAGGTGCTAATAAAAGGATATTTACTTCAAAGTTTCTGGTTTTAGAAACCACAATACAAAGAAAAAATTACAATTTTGTTGGGAATTTTGTAACACAAAACATGTTGTGAAAGAGTGTAGTGATCTTGTGCAAAAGAAAATGAACATTTGTGAGCTTCTTGCTGTTTTATAGATTTTCTTGTAAATTATTCTTGTAACACCTCTGGTTTTGTTGTTCTTGTTGCAAAGGTTTTAAATATTTGTGACTGAGTGTATGGTGAAACTGTCATAATGTTACCTAGCTGAGTTTTGTTATTGTTTATGGAATAAATAAAAAGAAAAGTTTAAAATACTGCTTTAGAATCATATGTAACAAAAATCAAACCATTTCTAATTAAATTCTATGTCCCAAATAAAAAGTTCTTCATTGTCTAGAGCAGTGTTTCTCAAACTATCTGTGGTGAGGGACCAATTTTTTTCTCCAATCCATCACAGACTTGTACTATTATAAAACACTTAAAAAGTGAAATGGAAAAAAAAGATATGCAAAATAAAAGCCCTAATATATTTGATTCAACATGTAAAATTACATTTCAAAAAAGAAAAGAATTGCAAAAACTTGGTACCCTGTTTGAGACAAGTCCACTGATCAATGTCAAATTGCCATAGAAGGTTCTAACCACACTTTGAGTAACACTTTGAGTAGGACAGGCAGCATTACTATCATCTGGGAACTTGTTAGGAATGCTGAATTCCAGGCCCTATACCGATTCTACTGAAACAGAATCTGAATTTTAACAAGATTCCTAGGTGATTTGTGTACATGTTGAAGTTTGAGAAACACTGGGCTAGAGTTTTGTGCAGGGGATTCTTCTTGCCCCTCAAATTGGGGAATCATTTTCTAGTGTGTCCAGTCTTCAAAGACCTTAGAACAAATGGTGTCCTTGTTTTATGGTCCAGATGGATTCTGCAGAAATGCAGTCCTCTCAAAGTGTCAAAGCTGTTTATTAAAAGAAATATATATTGAAAGTAATAACTTTGCCTGGTACCCAAAAGATGTCATATTTTCCATAATTCCCTACAGTTCCTACATCATTTTACTAATCACTTATCCATGGACCCTGTTTCCTTTAATCAGGACTTTCCCAAGCTCTATCCCCACTGTGCTCAGTATTTTAATATTGACTATGTCTAGAAAAACTGGACTTTGCTCTCAAGTGCCCAGACCATGTGAGCCACCCATCAGAGCCTGGAACCCTGGCTAACCACAGGAAGATCATTGTGGCACACACAAGCCAACAGCCACTTCGTTGGTTTTAAATATCAGTACTCAAAGAAATTGAAAAACGTGTGTGAGAGAGTGGCCCTCTGTTCTCATTGGATGATCTCATTCACTTCCACCACTTCAACTATGACCTAGATTTCTGCAAATCTTTCCTGAGTTCCTAGCCTATATTTTCAGTTATAGGCTGGCTATCTCCACATGGACATTCTGCAAGTTCCCCAGACTTATCTATTCAAATCTATTCAGATTTCATAATCCCTTTACCCTCTGAGTGTGCTGTAGCTCAATGAATGGTGCTGCCATTTATCCAATTAGTGATCCAAGCCGAAGAGCAAGGTGCACCAGAGATTCCTTTCTTTTCCATCACATCTAGTTGGCCACTCACTTCTTCTGCCTTTCTATCCCCATTGGCACTGCCTTAATTCAAACTTTCATGGTATTTCAGTTGGACTGTTACAACATTGTCCTAATTCAGTGATTTCCAGACTTGAATTTCACATCTGGAAATTTTTAAATAAGGAAAGAGAAATTGGGGGGAGGGGGTCTCTATAAAGTTGCAAACTTTTTATTTTGCTAGATAAAGGCATTTAAAAAATAAAACTATTCATTATCAATTCACAGATCATTTTAACACCAAAAGACAATCAGACAGTCCTTTATTAAATATGCACTACATTGTCTTTTTCTCTTCACCATGGACCATGAGAGCCTGAAACCCAGCTCCCAACCTATTACTTTAAAGAGTAAGAAGAGGTTTTGAGTTTCAGGGCTAAAGGAGTGAAGGAGAATAGCGAATGAGGGGCAGAGCAGTTAAAGCCCCCAGGATTGCACCCCTCTAATGTTCTGAGGCTTTATTTCTCCCAATTTCTATGAGTTCCCTATGTGATGGAGATTACAAATGTATATTCTTCACTCTGTGCAGGATTCAGAAGTATTCTGGTGAACATGACCCTAGAGAAAGATTCTTCTTAAACTAAACTAAGGGCAGGGTTGGAGTGTATGAGTGGTCCCATTCTCTTCCCAGTGGTTTCACATCCCTTTTTTTCTCCCTTGGCCAGAGTTGAGATATTACCAAAGCTTGGGGGAAGATGGCAGATCCTTTGTCTAAAAACATCTGATCTGTCTGGAGTTGAGCTTTCGATGGGCTTAATTTGGATGGGCTTAATTTGGCTTAAGCCAATGGGAGGAGTGATTACGACTGTTTTAATACAGTATTCTATTTAAAGTAATTGGAGTTGTAGTTATTAAACTTTCCAGGCCACATACCACTTTAATAATCTAATGAATAATCTAATGAAACCAATGGGCCTTTGCCCCAGAAAAATTAACATACTCAGAATTTTTCATGGAATTTTAGAGGATTCACAGATAGGAACTTCTGTATTAGGGGCATGAATTCCCCAAAACATCTTCCCTACATCATGATGGAGTTTCTTAGTCTATCTCCTCCTCTCCACTGACCCAAGATAATAATAACTATCATTTATTTATTGTCTATTACATGCCGGGAACTTTACATGAATTACCATTCCTCACAACAACCCTGCAAGGGAAACATCTTCCCTATTTTACATTTAAGAAAATTGAGACACAAAGAGGTGAAGTAAACTTCCTCAAGATCACACAACTGATAGTCTTCAAAGACTTTCACCAGACCTTCACTCTCTGCTTGTCCCATCACAAGCCCATGTTTCTAACTCAAGACACTTATTTCTAGCATAAACCACATTGTCTGTACCACTTCACAAATATGATGATAAATATTAATACTGACATTAACCATTATTCAATAAATATTTGACTCTGTGTCAGGTATTGTGTTAGATGCTAAGAAAACAAAAAATTTAAATATAAAGCACATGCCTTGCCCTCTAGGAACCCAGATGAAACAGAGAAGTAGAATTTAATAACTTAATTAAAAAAACACCCACTAGTCAGTTTAAGTTGAATAAATCACATATAAAGTAACTAATGATTTGCTGTCCTTAAGAAGAAAAAAACCTCCATCCTTTGTTCCGGAGCAACTAATGTCACAAAATGCCATTCCCAGTAATCAATATCTCACCTTCCACCCTTTCCCGTATTTTGGAATCAGAGTTGAGAGTGCGCCTAGATCCACAACTTACTAAGCTGTGTGATTTGGGACAAATTACAACATCTTTGTATCCCAGAGCCTCTGCCAAAAACAAAAAAAAAAACCTAGTATAACAAGACTATCACGCCCATAGACTTACTGTGGATTGAAGATCACACTTGTGACGTTGGCACCAAGTGGGCAGTCAGGTAATAACACTTGCTGTTGCTTAACAGATGCATACAAGTGTTTTTCTAATAGTTGTAATTTTGATTCCTTAGAAATCACTCCAGCTCCCTACCCCCAAGTATTGGACTTTTTATTAGTTTATGAACTAAGAAAATTAGTAAACTCCTGGATCAAAGAGGCTTTGATCTTTACTTGGAGAAAGGTGCCATTTTAAAGATAAAATTAGAAGAGTCATTGTATTAAACATTTAATATTATGTTTAATAATTGCATATAATACATATACTAATATGCATAATAGTTCTATTATTAGTGTTAATTTATTATCAGTAGCAGAGTGAGGTAGTTAAATGTTATAAGTTATTCAAGGAGGAAAAAAAAAGTTAAAAAATGGCAGTAAGTACATACTTATCTATAGCTACTTTAAACGTCAATGGACTAAATGCTCCAATTAAAAGGCATAGGGTGGCAGACTGGATAAAAAAACAAGACCCATATATATGCTGCATACAAGAGACACACTTCAGACCTAAACACACTCACAAATTGAAAGTTGAAGGGATGGAAAAAGATACTCCACGCAAATGGCAATGAAAAGAAAGCTGGGGTAGCAGTACTCATATCAGACAAAATAGACTTTAAAACAAAAACTGTAAAAAGAGACAAAGAAGGGCATTACATAATGATCAAGGGAACAATACAACAAGAGGATATAACACTTGTAAATATCTACGCACCCAATGTAGGTGCACCTAAATATATAAAGCAATTATTAACAGACATAAAAACAGAAATAGACAGTAACACAATAATAGTAGGGGAGTTTAACACTCCACTTACACCAACAGATAGATCATCCAAACAGAAGATCAATAAGGAAACATTGGCCTTAAACGACACACTAGAACAGATGGACCTAGTAGATATAGATACAGTAGATACAGAGCATTCCATCCAAAAACCGAAGAATACACGTTCTTTTCAAATGCACATGGAACATTCTCCTGGATTGATCACATATTAGGCCACAAAACAAGTCTCCATAAATTTAAGAAGATTGAAATAATACCAAGCATCTTTTCTGACCACAACGGTATGAAACTAGAAATCAACTATAGGAAGAAAATCAGAAAAGCCACAAATACATGGAGATTAAACAAAATGCTACTGAACAAAGACTGGGTCACGAAGAAATCAAAGAAGAAATCAAAAAATACCTGGAGACAAATGAAAATGAAAATACGACATGCCAGAATTTATGGGATACAGCAAAAGTGATTCTAAGAGGGAAGTTTATAGCGATACAGGCCTATCTCAACAAACAAGAAAAATCTCAAATAAACAACCTAACAATGCACCTAAAGGAACAGGATAAAGCAGAACAAACAAAGCCCAAAATCAGTAGAAGAAGGGAAATAATAAAAATCAGAGCAGAAATAAATGAAATAGAGACAAAAAAAAAAACAACAGGAAAAATTAATAAAACCAAGAGCTGGTTCTTTGAAAAGATCAACAAAATTGACAAAGCTTTAGCTAGACTCACCAAGAAAAAAAGAAAGAAGGCACAAACAAGCAAAATCAGAAATGAAAGAGGAGAAATTACAACAGACACCTCAGAAATACAAAAGATTATAAGAGAATACTATGAAAAGCTATATGCCAACCAATTCGACAATCTGGAAGAAATGGATAAATTCTTAGAATCATACAACCTTCCAAAACTGGATCAAGAAGTAGAGAATTTGAATACACCAATCACCAGTAAGGAGGTCAAAACAGTAATCACAAACCTCCCCAAAAATAAAAGTCCAGGACCAGATGGCTTTCCTGGTGAATTCTACCAAAGATTCAAAGAAGACTTAATACCTATCCTTCTCAAACTCTGCCAAAAAATTGAGGAGGGGGGGAAGCTCCTTAACTCATTCTACGAAGCCGACATTACCCTGATACCAAAACTAGACAAGGACAACACAAAAAAAGAAAATTACAGGCCAATATCACTGATGAACATCGATGCAAAAATCCTCAAGAAAATACTAGCAAATTGCATACAACAATACGTTAAAAAGATTATACACCATGATCAAGTGGTATTTATTCCAGGTATGCAGGGATGGTTTAACATTCGCAAATCAATCAACGTAATACACCACATTAATAAAATGAAGAATAAAAATCACATGATCATCTCAATAGATGCAGAGAAAGCATTTGACAAGATACAGTATTCAGTTATGATAAGAACTCTGAATAAAAAGGGTATAGAAGGAAAGTACCTCAACATAATAAAGGCCATATATGACAAACCCACAGCTAATATCATCCTCAATGTTGAAAAACTGAAAGCTATCCCTCTAAGCACAGGAACCAGACAAGGATGCCCACTGTCACCACTCCTGTTTAACATAGTACTGGAAGTCCTAGCCAGAGCAATCAGGCAAGAGAAAGAAATAAAAGGGATCCAAATTGGAAAGGAAGAAGTGAAACTGTCACTATTTGCAGATGACATGATTTTATATATAGAAAACCCTATAGAATCCACCAGAAAACTTTTAGAAGTAATAAACGAATATGGTAAAGTTGCAGGATACAAAATCAACATACAAAAATCAGTTGCATTTCTGTACACTAACAACGAAGTAGCAGAAAGAGAAATTAAGAATACCATCCCATTTACAATTGCAACAAAAAGAATAAAATACCTAGGAATGAACTTAACCAAAGAGGTGAAAGATCCGTACACCGAAAACTATAAAACATTTCTGAAAGAAATTGAAGAAGACACAAAGAAATGGAAAGATATTCTATGCTCTTGGATTGGAAGAATTAACATAGTTAAGATGTCCATACTTCCTAAAGCCATCTATAGATTCAATGCAATCCCTGTCAAAGTTCCAACAACATTTTTCACAGAAATAGAACAAAGAATCCTACAATTTATATGGAACAACAAAAGACCCCGAATAGCTAAAGGAATCCTGAGAAAAAAGAACAAAGCTGGAGGTATCACACTCCCTGATTTCAAAATATACTACAAAGCTATAGTAACCAAAACAGCATGGTACTGGCACAAAAACAGACACACAGATCAATGGAATAGAATCGAAAGCCCAGAAATAAACCCACACATCTATGGACAGCTAATCTTTGACAAAGGAGCCAAGAACATACAATGGGGAAAAGAAAGTCTCTTCAACAAATGGTGTTGGGAAAACTGGACAGCCACATGCAAAAAAATGAAAGTAGACCCTTACCTTACACCATACACAAAAATTAACTCCAAATGGATTAAAGACTTGAATGTTAGACCTGAAACTATGAAACTTCTAGAAGAAAACATAGGCAGTACGCTCTTTGACATCGGTCTTAGCAACATATTTTCAAGCACCATGTCTGACCGGGCAAGAGAAACAATAGAAAAAATAAACAAATGGGACTACATCAAACTAAAAAGCTTCTGCACAGCAAAGGAAACCATCAACAAAACGAAAAGACAACCTAACAATTGGGAGAAGATATTTGCAAACCATACATCTGATAAGGGCTTAATCTCCAAAATATATAAAGAACTCATGCATCTCAACAACAAAAAAACTACCAACCCAATTAAAAAATGGGCAAAAGACCTGAACAGACATTTCTCCAAAGAAGATATACAGATGGCCAACAGGCACATGAAAACATGTTCAGCATTATTAATTATCATGGAAATTCAAATCAAAACTACAATGAGATATCACCTCATGCCCATCAAAATGGCTATAATTAACAAGACAGGAAACAACATGTGTTGGAGAGGATGTGGAGATAAGGGAACTCTCATACACTGCTGGTGGGAGTGCAAACTGGTGCAGCCCCTATGGAAAACAGTATGGAGATTCCTCAAAAAGTCAAGGATAGAACTACCATAGGATCCAGCTATTCCACTGCTGGTTATTTATCCAAAGAACTTGAAAACAGCAATTTCTAAAGGTATATGCACCCCTGTGTTCATTGCAGCGTTATTCACAATAGCCAAGACATGGAAGCAACCTAAGTGCCCATCAAGGGACGAATGGATAAAGAAGCTGTGGTATATATACACAATGGAATACTACTCAGCCATAAGAAACGATGAAATCCAGCCATTTGTGACAACATGGATGGACATTGAGGGTATAATGCAAAGTGAAATAAGTCAGAGGGAGATGGTCAAATACCGTATGATTTCCTTCATTAAGTAGTAGATAATAACAACAATAAACAAACACATAGGGACAGAGATTGGATTGGTGGTTACCAGAGGGGAAGGGGGGAGGGAGGAGGGTGAAAGGGATAATTCGGTACATGTGTGTGGTGATGGGTTGTAATTAGTATTTTGGTGGTGAACATGATGTAGTCTATGCAGAAATAGAAGTATAATGATGTACACCTGAAATTTTTACAATGTTATAAACCAATGTTACTGCAATAAACAAAAAATTTTTAAAAAATGTTATAAGTTATTAATCAAAATACCTGGGTTCTGTTCCTGGCTTTGTCACTAAATTGGTTGTAAGAACTTGGACAAGTCACTTCTCTTCTGGGCATCAATTTCCCCACCTGGAAAATGAGGAGGTTGGGCTAGATGGCTTAGCATTTAAGAGCATGGAGACTGCCTGGGATGGAATCCCACCTTCTCCTCTTGCTAACAGTAAGATCTACCTCAATTTCTCCATCAGTAAAATGGGAATAATTATGGTGCCTATTTCACAGGATTTGAGGGAGAATTAAATGAGATAATACATACAAAGCATTTAAAATTGTGGCTGGTACATATATAAAATGCTCAATAAATATTAGCTATTATTTTATTAGAGGGCCCTTTCCTATAATTTAAAACCCATGATTCAATGCATTATCTGGGTTGCTGTGGCAAAATTAGAAATTAATCAAGCAACTATGGACCTTTGTTCATTAATCAATTAACTAATTCAACAAATTGCTGTTGAGTACCTATTATGTGCCAGGAAATGTTCCAGGTACTGAGGATGCCATGGTAAGCAAAATGGAACTTTGACTCTCTCATAAAACTTACATTAGTCAAAAAAGTACCTTGATTGTGAACACATAATTTAAAACTGAAATAAGAACTCTGAAGGAAAGGAACATACTTTTATGAGAACCACTAACAAAGAAACTTGTTACTGGGGCTGGCACTGTAAGGATGAGTAGGATTTACCTAGGTGAAGAAGAAGATGGAGGTGAGAGTGGAGGACATCCCAGAAACACTACATGCAAAGATCTTTTGGCAGGAAGAAGAATGCGGTACTCAAGGAACTAGAAGACAACCAGTGTGGCTGAAAAGGAGAAGAAAGATGAGGTGAGAGAGCAATGCTTTTTGTGTTCCAATGTGGTCACAGTTTATAAGAATTTTAGTTATGCAAATTTGAATAGTACAATACAAAATATTGAGTTTTACTATGTGCAACTTTTGAAATAGTTCAAATAAAAAATTCATCAGAAAGAGCATAAAATTTTAGCCATTAAATAGAAATACTTTCCATCTTTTGTCAGAATTATACCAACTTTGAATTATGCAAGCTCTTCACAAACACACTCACACACACACTCACACAGATATCGCTTATCTGTGGTTTTCAGTTAATCTCAATAGGCCTAATTTTCATCCTCTTGAACTTGGCCCTCTAAGTGCCCTCCCAGCTCAGGCATTGTTTCTAACCTTAAAATGCATAAATATTCAGGTGCAATAACTTACATCAGTCTAACTTAATATACCAAACTATCCTGAACTTTAAAATATGCATCTGTTTCTGCATATTTTCTCAGAGAGTTCTAGAAAGGAAGAAAATCATCACTTTGCATTTTACGAGAGAGTTACTCAATTAACAGCTCAGTCACTGGATGCCCTCAGGAAACTGAGTGTTAGGGATTGAATTCATCTCAGGTTATTAGAAAATAAATACATTTTCCATTCTTCTTATGTTAAGCTTAAAGTTAAAAGGAGAAAACTTATATTCTTACTACACTGAGTTCATGTTAAGCAGGTACAAGTTTGCAGATGTCAAAAGTTCTTTTTACACATTCAAATTTAAACTGCTTACAAATATTTTTAAAGTATTGAAATTACCAAAATGAGAAAATTTACAATAGATCAAATAAATCATGGGGCAGTATCTGCTCTTCTGCAAATCAGTAAGTTTGCATTTACTTACCAACTCTTCCCAGATATGTCCTGTTGACCACGAGAAAACCTGACCATTTTAGCCTTTCCTATTGATGGTATAAAAAAAATAACTTTCAAACAGTTTGCTCTTCTTAAAATGAAATATTTTCAGGGGCTAGCCTGCTGGTGTAGTGGTTAAGTTCACACACTCTGCTTCGGTGGCCCAGGGTTCGTGGGTTGGATCCCAGGCGCAGACCTACACACTGCTCATTAAGCCATGATTTTGTGGCGTCCCACATACAAAATGGAGGAGGATTGGCACAGATGTTAGCTCAGGGACAATATTCCTCAAGCAAAAAGAGGAAGATTGGCAACAGATGTTAGTTCAGGGCCAATCTTCCTCACCAAAAAAAAAAAGAAAAGAAATATTTTCCATTAATTATTTGGAAAGAATTATATGAGAGGTGAGTGATTTTCCCTTGATTCTATAATGGGTAAAATGAAAACTTTTGGGAATCAGTTGTTTATAACCTCATAACCATGGCTTACTCTGCTTGTCCTGTTGACAAAGTGGTTGAAAAATGGAGGTCTGAATGATACATTCTTAAAAACTTTGTAGAGACATAATTTATGTACCATAAAACTCACTCATTTAAGTGTTAAATTCAATAATATTTAGTAAATTTACTGAATTATTCAACCCTAACTAGAATCCAGTTTTGGAAGATACTCATTATCCTAGTAAGATACCTTATTTCTGTTTACATTGAATCTGTGTTCCGAGCTCCATCCCAAGGCAACCACTCGTCTACTTTCATTCTTTACTAGACAGATTTGCCTTTACTAGACATTTCATACAAATAAGATCATACAATATGTGGTCTTTTGTGTCTGGCTTCTTTCAATTAGCATAATATTTTTGAGGTTCATCCATGTTATAGCATGTGTCAGCACTTCATTGCTTTTTATGGCTGAATGACATTTGGGTTATTTCCACCTTTTGGCTATTGTGAATAACACTGCTATGAATATTCATGTACAAGTTTTTGTTTAAACACTGGCTTTCAATTATTTGGTGTATATACCTAGGAGTGGAATTGCAGGATCTTATGGTAGTTCTGTGTTTAACTTTTTGAGGAACCATTATTATATAGAAATTCAATTGAGTTTTGTATATTGGTGTTTTATTCTGCAACCTTGTTGAACTCATTTATTAGTTCTAAAAGATTTTCTGTGGATTCCTTGGAATTTTCTTTTTTTTTTTTGTTACCATTGGTTTATAACATTATATAAATTTCAAGTGTACATCATTATATTTTGATTTTTGTCTAGACTACATCATATTCATCACCAAAAATCTAGTTGCCATCTGACACAGTACAAATGTGCTTTACCCCTTTCACCTTCCTCCACTCCACTTCCTCTCAGTAACCACCAATATATTCTCTGTATCTATGTGTTTGTTCATTGTTGTTGTTGTATCTTCCACATATGAGTGAAATCATACAGTATTTGTCTTTCTCCATCTGACTTATTTCACTTAGCATAATACACTCAAGGTCCATCCATATAGTCATAAATGGCAAGATTTCATCTTTTTATGACTGAGTAGTATTCTGTTATGTATATAGACACCACATCTTCTTTATCCCTTCATCCATTGATGGGCATTTAGGTTGTTTCCAAGTTTGGCTATTGTGAATAGTCCTGCAATGAACATAGGGGTGCATATATCTTTTCGAACTAGTGTTTTCATTTTCTTTGGATAAATACACAAAAGTGGAATAGCTGGATTATATGGTATTTCTATTTTTATTTTTTTAAGGAATCTCCGTAGTGTTTTCCATGGTGGCTGCACCAGTTTACATTCCCACCAGCAGTATACGAGGGTTCCCTTTCCTCCACATACTCTCCAACACTTGTTATTTCTTGTCTTCTTAAAAACGGCCATTCTGATGGGCATGAAGTGATGTCTGATAGTGGCTTTGATTTGCAATTCCATGATAATTAGTGATGTTCAACATCTTTTCATGTGCCTGTTGGACATCTGTATATCTTCTTTGGAAAAACGTCTTTTCATATCCTCTGCCTATTTTTTGAGTGGGTTGTTTGTTTTTTTGTTGTTGAATTGTATGAGTTCTTTATATATTTTGGAAATTAACCCCCTGTCAGATATATGATTTGTGAATATTTTCTCCCAGCTGGTGAATTGTCTTTTCATTTTGTTCATGGTTTCCTTTGCCTTGCAGAAGCTTTTTAAACTGATGTCCCATTTGTTTACTTTTTCTTTTGTTTCCTTTGCCCTAGGAGAGATCATGTTCGAAAAGATCCTTCTAAGAATGATGGCAAAGAGTGTACTGCCTCTATTTTCTTCTAGGAGTTTTATGGTTTCAGGTCTTACATTCAAGTCTTTAATCCATTTTGAGTTAATTTT